>NC_132874.1:28468085-28770923 GCF_048164855.1 Canis lupus baileyi | reverse complement strand
CCAGATGATTCCCATGTTGTGACCAGACTTACTAGTTCCGAGTGAGGACCAGGTAAGGACCAGATTCACCAGGTCAAAGAGAGGCCCACGTGGGGACCTGTGTCACAAGGTATTGGGGAGGCCCAGGTGGCAACCCCACCCACCAGGTCCAGGTGAGGCTAACCTGCAGGCCATGCAGAGGAACCATGTCCCGGTGATGTTCAGGTAGGGACCAGATTTACCAGGTCCAGTTGAGGCCAATCTGCAGGCCATGCAGTGGAACCATGTCCCGATGATGCCCAGGTAGGGAACAGAGTCACCAGGTCCAAATAAGGCCCAGATGGAGCATATTCACTAGGTCCAGGCGAGGCCCAGTTGAGGACCAGTTTCACCATATCTACTTGAGTCTTAGAAGGGTACCAGAATCACCTGGTCCAGGTGATATCCAGATGGGGAACAGAGTCACCAGGTCAGGGGGAGGCTCAGAGTGGTTCCAGAGTCATCGGGTCCAGGTGAGGCTCAGGTGTGGAAGACAGTCACCAGGTACCAATGATGCCCAAGTGAGGACCAGAGTCACCAGATCTGGGTGAGGCCCAGTTAGGGTCAGAGTCACCAGTTCCAGGTGAGGCCAAGAAAGAGTCCACAGCAATCAGGTCCAGGTGGGGAACAAAGTCACCAGACCTGGGTGAGACCCAGATGGGGACCAGAATCACCAGGTCCAGGTGAGGACCTGGTGGGGATAGAGTCCCCGGGTCTGGGAAAGGACCAGGTAAGGACCAGATTCGCCAGGTCCAAGAGGCTCACGTGGGGACCTGAGTCACCAGCTATATGTGAGGCCTAGGTGGCAACCCCACTCACCAGGTCTAGGTGAGGCCAACCGGCAGGCCAGAGTCACCAGATCCAGGTGAGGCCCTAGTGGGGACTGGAGTCACCAGGTACATGTGAGTATACAAGAACACCACAGTCACCGGGTCCAGGTGTAGTTCAGGTGGGAACGAGAGTCACCAGGTCCAGGTGAGACCCAGGTGGGGACCACAGTCACCAGGTCCAGATTGAGGCCTAGGTGGGGGGACCAGAGTCATCAGGACCAGTTGAGGCCAAAGAGTGGAGCAAAGTTATCATGTCCAGGTGAGGCCCAGGTGGGGAACAGAGTAACAATGTCCCATTGATGCCAGGTGGGAAAAGAGTCAGAAGGTCCAGACGATGCCTAAGTGAGGAGTAGATTCATCAGGTCCTATTGAGGCCCAGTTGAGGACCAGTGTCCCCATCTCCGGGTGAGTCCCAGAGGGGGACCAGAGTCACCCGGTTCTGGTGATATCCAGGTGGGGACCAGAGTCACCACGTCAGGGTGAGGCCCAGAGGGGGACGAGAATCACTAGGTACAGGTGAGGCCCCGATGTGGAACTGAGAAACCAGGTCCCATGATGCCCATATGAGGACCTGAGTCACCAGGTCCAGGTGAGGTCCCTGTGGGAACCAGTCACCTCATCCCGTAGAGGCCCGTGTGGGACCAAAGTCACCAGGTCCAGGTGAGGCCCAGGTATATAAGAGAGTATCAAGGTCCCAATGATGCCCATGTAAGGACCATAGTCAACAGGTGCAGGAGAGGCCCAAATATGGATCAGAGTCATTGTGTTCCAGGTGAGGCCAGATGGAGACCACAGGAACCAGGTCCAGGAGAGCCCCATAAGGAACCAGAGCCACCAGATCCAGGTGAGATCCAGGTGGGACCACAGTCACAAGATCCAGGTGAGGCGCATGTGGCAACAGGATTCACCAAGTCCAGGTGAGGCCCAGGTGCAGACCATTCACCAGATCCAGGTGAGACCAGCTAAGGACCAGATTCACCAGGCCCAAGTGAAGCCAAACGGGTGACCAGAGTTACCAGGTAAGGGTGAGGCCCAAAGGGGAACCAGTAACTAGTTTAGTTTGAGTTCCAGAATGGGACGAGAGGTCCACGGTCAATGTGAGGCACAGGTGTGGAATAGAGTATCCAGGTCCTAATGTTTCCTGGGTGAGGACCAGAGTCACTAGGGCCATGCAGGCCCAGATGGGAACAGAATCACTAGGACCCGGTGAGGCATAGAATAAGACCACAGTCAGCTGTATCAGGTGAGCCACTTGTGGGAACCAGAGCCACTCTATCCAGCTGAGTCCCAGGTCCATGTGAGGCCCACGTGAGGACCAGATTCATCAGGTCGATTTGAGGCATAGCTGGGGACAAGAGTCACCAGGTCGGGTTGCGGCCGAGGTGGGGCAAGATTCAGCAGTTCTGAGTTAGGTCAAAGTGGGGACGAGAGATGCCAGATCCAGGTGAGGCCAAACTGAGGACCAGAGTCACCAGATGCAGGTCAGGTCCAGGTGTGGACCAGAGTCCCCAGATCCAGGTGAAGTCCAGGTGGGGACCAGAGTCACCAGATACAGGTGAAGCACAGGTGGGGACCAGAGTCACTAGGTCCAGATGAGACCCAGATGAGGACCAGAGTTACCAGGTACACGTGAAGCCCCGGTGGGGATCAGAGGCAACATGTCCGTGTGAGTCTGGCTTGGGGACCATGGTCAACATGTCTACTTGAGGCCCAGGTGTGGAACACCGTAAGCAGGTCCAGGTGAGTTCCCGGGGTGACAAGAGTCACCAGGTCCAGGTCAGGCCCATGTGGGCACCAGGATCACCATGTCCAGGGGAGGCCCTTGAAAGAACCAGAGTCAACAGTTCGAGGTCAGGCGCAGGTGGCAACCATGGTCAGGAGGTCCAAGTCAGGCGAAAGTGGGGTTCACAGTCACTAGGGCACGGTGAGACCCAGAGGCGGACCAGAGTCACCTGGTCCAGGTGAGTTCCAGTTGTGGATCACAGTCACCGGGTCCCAATTTTGCCCAGTTGAGGACCATGGTCAACAGGGCCAGGTGAGGCCCAGATGGGAACCAGAGCCCAAAATCCAGGTGAAGCCCAGGTGCGGACCACAGTCACCAGATCCAGGGTATTCTCAGGTACAGACCAGAATCACCATGTCCAGGTGAGGTGCAGGTGGCAACCACACTCAACAGGTCCCGGTGAGGCCCTGGTGGGGACCAGAGTCACGAGGTACATGAGAAGCTAGAAACACTGCAGCCACCAGATCCACATGTTGTCCATGTGGGAACGAGAATCACCAGTTACAGGTGAGGACCAGGCAGGGATCCGAATCACCATGTTCACGTGAGACCCAAGAGGGAACCAGTGCCACCATGTCCAGGTGTGGCCCAGGTGAAGACCAGAGTTAATAGGTCCGGCTGGGTCACTGTTAGTGAAGAGTGTAACCATATCCTGATGCTACCCAGGTGGGTACCAGAGACACCAGGTCCTGGTGAGGCCCAGGAGGGACCAGAGACATTAGGTCCAGGTGAGGTCCCGATGGGAACCACAGTCACCAGGTCAGGTGAGGCCATGCTTAGGATCAGAGTCACCAGTTACAGGTGAGGCCCAGGTGGAGCCAGAGTCACCAAGTAGAGAAGACGCCAAAGTTAGGACCAGAGTTACCAGGATCAGGTCAGTCCCAGTGGGGAATAGAGTAACCACATCCCGATGATGCCCAGGTAGAACCCGAGTCACCACGTACAGATGAGGCGCAGGTGGGGAGTATATTCACTAGGTCCCGGTGAGGCCCAGTTGAGGACCAGATTTCCCCAGTCTAGTTGAGGCCTAGAGGGGTACCAGATTCACCTGGTCTAGGTGACATCCAGATGGGGACCAGAGTCACCAGGTCAGGGTGAGGCCCAGAGAGGTTCCAGAGTCATCAAGTCCAGGTGAGGCTCAGGTGTGGAACAGAGTCACCAGGTACCAATAATGCCCAGGTGAGGACCAGAGTCACCAGGTCTGTGTGACGCACAGATAGGATCAGAGTCACCAGTTTAAGGTGAGGCCAAGAAAGAGTCCACAGCAATCAGGTCCAGGTGGGGAACAAAGTCACCAGGACTGGGTGAGGCCCAGATGGGGACCAGATTAACCAGGTCCATGTGATTCCCAGGTGGTGACTAGAGTTACCAGTTCCGGATGAGCACCAGGTAAGGACGAGATTCACCAGGTCCAAGTGAGACCCACGTGGGGACCTGTGTCACATTGCATGTGTGAGGCCCAGGTTGCCACCCCACTCACCAGGTCCAGGTGAGGCCAACCTGCAGGTCATGCAGTGGAACCATGTCTCGATGATGCCCAGGTAGACATCAGAGTTACCAGGTCCAGGTGAGGCCAACCTGCAGGCCATGCAGTGGAACCATGTCCCGATGGTGCCCAGGTAGGGACCAGAGTCACCAGGTCCAAATGAGGCCCAGATGGAACAAATTCACTAGGTCCAGGTGAGGCCCAGTTCAGGACCAGAGTCATCAGATCTGCTTGATGCCTAGAGGGGTACCAGAATCACCTGGTCCAGGTGACATCCACATGGGGACCAGAGTCACCAGGTCACGAAGAGGCCCAGAGAGGTTCCAGAGTCATCATGTCCAGGTGAGGCTCAGGTGAGGAACAGAGTCACCAGGTACCAATGATGCCCAGGTGAGGACCAGAGTCACCAGATCTGGGTGACGCGCAGATAGGTTCAGAGTCACCAGTTCCAGGTGTGGCCAAGAAAGAGTCCACAGCAATCAGGTCCAGGTGGGGAACAAAGTCACCATTAGTGGGTGAGGCCCAGATGGGGACCAGATTCACCGGGTCCAGGTGAGGACCATGTGGTGACCAGAGTCCCCGGGTCTGGGATAGGACCAGATAAGGACCAGATTCACCAGGTCCAAGAGGCCCACGTGGGGACCTGAGTCACCAGGTACGGGTTAGGCCCAGGTGGCAACCGCACTGACCAGGTCCAGGTGAGGACAACCTGCAGGCCAGAGTCACCAGATCCAGGTGAGGCTCTAGTGGGGAAGGGAGTCACCAGGTAAATGTGAGTCTACAAGAACACCACAGTCACCAGGTCCAGGTGTGGTTCAGGTGGGAACGAGAGTCACCAGGTCCAGGTGAGACCCAGGTGGGGACTACAGTCACCAGGACCAGATTGAAGCCTAATGGGGGGACCAGAGTCATCTTTACCAGTTGAGGCCAAAGTGCGGAGCAAAGTTATCATATCCAGGTGAGGCCCAGGTGGGGAATAGAGTAACCATGTCCCATTGATGCCAGGTGGGAAAAGAGTCACAAGGTCCAGACGAGGCCTAAGTGAGGAGTAGATTCAACAGGTCCTGTTGAGGCCCAGTTGAGGACCAGTGTCCCCAGCTCCGTGTAAGTCACAGAGGGGGACCAGAGTCACCCGGTTCTGGTGATATCCAGGAGGGGACCAGAGTCACCACGTCAGCGTTAGGCCCAGAGGGGGACGAGAATCACTAGGTCCATGTGAGGCCCCGATGTGGAACTGAAACCAGGTCCCATGATTCCCATAAGAGGACCTGAGTCACCAGGTCCAGGTGAGGTCCCTGTGGGAACCAGTCACTTCGTCCAGGTGATGCCCAGGTGGGACCACAGTAAACAGGTCCAGGTGAGGCCCAGGTATATAAGTGAGTATCCAGGTCCCAATGATGCCCAGGTAAGGACCAGAGTCAACAGGTCCAGCAGAGGCCCAAATATGGATCAGAGTCATTTTGTTCCATTGATGCCTGATGGAGACCACAGGAACCAGGTCCAGGAGAGCCCCATAGGGGAACCAGAGCCACCAGATCCAGGTGAGGTCCAGGTGGGACCAGAGTCACAAGGTCCAGGTGAGGCGCAGGTGGCAACAGGATTCACCAAGTCCAGTTGAGGCCCAGCTGGCGACCAGTCACCAGATCCAAGTGAGGACAAGCTAAGGACCAGATTTACCAGGACCAAATGAAGCCCAAGGGGTGACCAGAGTCACCAGGTAAGGGTGAGTCCCAGAGGGAGAACCATAGTAACCAGTTTAGTTTGAGGCCCAGAATGTGACCAGAGGTCCCTAGTCAGAATGAAGCCCAGGTGTGGAATAGTGTATCCAGGTCCCAATGATGCCTGTGAGGACCAGAGGCACTAGGGCCATGCAGGCCCAGATGGGGAACAGAATCACTAGGTCCTGGTGAGGCATAGAATAAGACCACAGACAGCAGTATCCTTTGAGACCCTTGCGGGAACCAGAGCCACTCTATCCAGCTGAGTCCCAGGTCCATGTGAGGCTCACGTGAGGACCAGATTCATTAGGTCGAAATGAGGCATACCTGGGGACACGAGTCACCAGGTCTGGTTGCGGGCTAGGTGGGGCAAGATTCAGCAGTTCTGAGTTAGGTCAAAGTAGGGACGAGAGACGCCAGGTCCAGGTGAGGACAAACTAAGGACCAGAGTCACCAGATACAGGTGAGGTCCATGTTGGAAAGAGAGTCACCATGTCCAAGAGAGGTCCAGGTGGGGACCAGAGTCACCAGATCCAGGTGAAGTCCAGGTGGGGACCAGAGTCACCAGATCCAGGTGAAGCCCAGGTGGGGACCAGAGTCACTAGGTCCAGATGAGGCCCAGGTTAGGACCAGAGTTACCAGGTACACATGAGGCCCCGGTGGGGATCAGAGGCAACAGGTCAGGGTGAGACCCAGAGATTTTCCAGAGTCATCATGTCCAGGTGAGGCTCAAGAGTGGAACAGAGTCACCAGGTACCAACGATGCCCAGGTGAGGACCAGAGTCACCAGGTCTGCGTGATGCGCAGATAGAATCAGAGTCACCAGTTCGAGGTGAGGCCAAGAAAGTGTCCACAGCAATCAGGTCCATGCGGGAACAAAGTCACCAGGACTGGGTGAGGCCCAGATGTGTACTAGATTCACCAGTTCCTGGTGAGGCCCAGGTGGTGACCAGAGTCCCCGGGTGTGGGAGAGGACCAGGTAAGGCCCAGATTCTCCAGGTCCAAGAGACCAACGTGAGGACCTGAATCACCAGGTGTGGGTGAGGCCCAGGTGACAACACCACTCACCAGGTCCAGGTGAGGCCAACCTGCAGGACAGAGTCACCAGATGCAGGTGAGGCCCTTGTGGGTACCGGAAACCACCAGGTAAATGTGAGTCTACAAGAACACCACAGTCACCAGGTCCAGCTGTGGTTCATGTGGGAACGAGAGTCACCAGGTCCAGGTGAGACCAGGTGTGGACCACAGTCACCAGGTCCAGATTGAGGCCTAGGTGGGGGGACCAGAGTCATCAGGACCAGTTGAGGCCAAAGTGTGGAGCAAAGTTATCATGTCCAGGTGAGGCCCAGGTGGGGAACAGTGTAACCATGTCGCATTGATGCCAGGTGGGAAAAGAGTCACAGGTCCAGACGAGGCCTGAGTGAAGAGTAGATTCACCAGGTCTTGTTGAGGCCCAGTTGAGGACCAGTGTACACAGCTCCGGGTGAGTCCCAGAAGGGGAACAGAGGCACGCAGTTCTGGTGATATCCAGGTGGGGACCAGACTCACCACGTCAGGGTGAGGCCCAGAGTGGGACGAGAATCACTAGGTCCAAGTGAGGCCCCGATGTGGAAGTGAGAAACCAGGTCCCATGATGCCCATATGAGGACCTGAGTCACCAGGTCCAGGTGAGCTCCCTGTGGGAACCAGTCACCTCTTCCAGGTGAGGCTCAGGTGGGACCACAGTCCTCGGTTCAGGTGAGGCCCAGGTATATAACAGAGTATCCAGCTCCCAATGATACCGAAGTAAGGACCAGAGTCAACAGGTACAGGAGAGGCCCAAATATTGTTCAGAGTCATTGTGTTCCAAGTGAGGCCAGTTGGAGACCACAGGAACCAGGTCCAGGAGAGCCCCATATGGGAACCAGAGCCACCAGATCCCGGTGAGGTCCAGGTGGGACCACAGTCACAAGGTCCAGGTGAGGCACAGGTGGCAACAGGATTCACCAAGTCCAGGTGAGGACCAGGTGGCGATCAGTCACCAGATCCAGGTGCGGACATGCTAAGGACCAGATTCACCAGACCCTAGTGAATCCCAAGGGGTGACCAGAGTCACCAGGTAAGGGTGAGGCCCAGAGTGGAACCAGAGTAACCAGTTTAGTTTGAGGCCCAGAATGGGACCAGAAGTCCCTGGTCAAAGTGAGGCACAGGTGTGGAATACAGTATCCAGGGTGAGGATCATTGGGTCCATCACCCAATGATGCCTGGGTGAGGACCAGAGGCACTAGGGTCATGCAGACCCAGATGGGGAACAGAATCATGACGTCCTGGTGAGGCATAGAATAAGACCACAGTCAGCTGTATCAGGTGTGCCCCTTGTGGGAACCAGAGCCACTTTATCCAGCTGAGTCCCAGGTACATGAGAGGCACTCGTGAGGACCAGATTAATCAGGTCGAATTGAGACATAGCTGGGGACAAGTGTCACCAGGTCTGGGTGCGGCCTAGGTGGGGCAAGATTCAGCAGTTCTGAGTTAGGTCAAAGTGGGGACGAGAGACCCCAAGTCCAGGTGAGGCCAAACTGAGGACCAGAGTCACCAGATCCACATGAGGTCCATGTTGGAAAGGAGTCACCAGGTACAGGAGAGGTCCTGGGGTGGACCAGAGTCACCAGATCCAGGTGAAATCCAGGTGGGGACCAGAGTCACTAGGTCCAGATGAGGCCCAGGTGAGGACCAGAGTTACCAGGTACACGTGAGGCCCCGGTGGGGATCAGAGGCAACATGTCCATGTGAGTCTGGCTTGGGGACCATGGTCAACAGGTCTACTTGAGGCCCAGGTGTGGAACACAGTAAGCAGGTCCCGGTGAGTCCCCGGTGGTGACAAGAGTCACCACGTCCAGGTGAGGCCCAGGTGGGGACCAGGATCACCAGGTCCAGGGGAGGCCCTTGAAAGAACCAGAGTCAACAGTTCGAGGTCAGGGGCAGATGGCAACCAGGGTCAGCAGGTCCAAGTCAGGCCAAAGTGGGGTTCTCAGTCACTAGGGCACGGTGACACCCAGAGGGGTACCAGAGTCACTTGGTCCAGGTGAGGCCACTTGTGGAACACAGTCACCGGGTCCCAATTTTGCCCAGTTGAGGACAACCCCACTCACCAGGTCCAGGTGAGACCCAGGTGGGGACCACAGTCACCAGGTCCTGATTGAGGCCTAGGTTGGGGGACCAGAGTGATCAGGACCAGTTGAGGCCAAAGTGCGGAGCAAAGTTATCATGTCCAGGTGAGGCCCAGGTGGGGAACAGAGTAACCATGTCCCATTGATGCCCGGTGGGAAAAGAGTCAGAAGGTCCAGACGAGGCATAAGTGAGGAGTAGATTCATCAGGTCCTGTAGAGGCTCAGTTGAGGACCAGTGTCCACAGCTCCAGGTGAGTCCCAGAGGGGGACCAGAGAAACCCGGTTCTGGTCATATCCAGGTGGGGACCAGAGTTAAAACGTCAGGGTGAGGCCCAGAGTGGGACGAGAACCACTAGGTCCAGGGGAGGCCGCGATGTGGAACTGAGAACCAGGTCCCATGATGCACATATGAGGACCTGAGTCACCAGGTCCAGGTGAGCTCCCTGTGGGAACCAGTCACCTCGTCCAGGTGAGGCCCAGGTGTGACCACAGTGACCAGGTCAAGATGAGGCCCAGGTATATAAGAGAGCATCCAGGTCTCAATGATGCCCAGGTAAGCACCAGAGTCAACAGGTGCAGGAGAGGCCCAAATATGGATCAGAGTCATTGAGTTCCAGGTGAGGCCAGATGGAGACCACAGGAACCAGGTCCAGGAGAGCCCCATATGGGAACCAGAGCCACCAGATCCAGGTTAGGTTCAGGTGGGACCACAGTCACAAGGTCCAGGTGAGGCGCAGGTGGCAACAAGACTCACCAAGTCCAGGAGAGGCCCAGGTGGCGACCAGTCACCAGATCCAGGGGCGGACAATTAAGGACCAGATTCACCAGGCCCAAGTGAAGCCCAAGGGGTGACCAGAGTCACCAGGTAATGGTGAGGCCCAGAGGGGATCCAGTTAACCAGTTTAGTTTGGGGCCCAGAATGGGACCAGAGGTCCCTGGTCAAAGTGAGGCCCAGGTGTGGAATAGAGTATCCAGGTCCCAATGATGCCTGGGTGTGGACCAGAGTCACTAGGGCCATGCAGGCCCAGATGTGGAACAGAATCACTAGGTCCTGGTGAGGCATAGAATAAGAACACAGTCAGCTGTATCAGGTGAGCCACTTGTGGGAAACAGAGCCACTCTATCCAGCTGAGTCCCAGGTCCATGTGAGGCCCACATGAGGACCAGATTCATCAGGTCGAATTGAGGTACAGCTGGGGACATGAGTCACCAAGTCTGGGTGCGGCCTAGGTGGGGTAAGATACAGCAGTTCTGAGTTAGGTCAAAGTGGGGACGAGAGACATCAGGTCCAGGGGAGGCCAACTGAGGACCAGAGTCACCAGATCCAGGTGAGGTCCATGTTTGAAAGAGAGTCACCAGGTCCAGGAGAGGTCCAGGTGGGGACCAGAGTCACCAGGTCCAGATGAGGCACAGGTGGGGAGCATATTCACTAGGTCCCGGTGAGGCCCAGTTGAGGACCAGATGCCCCCGGGGTAGTTTAGGCCTAGAGGGGTACCAGATTCACCTGGTCTAGGTGACATCCAGATGGGGAGCAGAGTCACCATGTCAGGCTGTGGCCCAGAGGGGATCCAGAGTCATCATGTCCAGGTGAGATAAGGTGTGGAACAGAGTATCCAGTTCATAATGGTCCACAGGTGAGGACCAGAGTCACCAGATCTGGGTGAGGCCCAGTTAGGATCAGAGTCACCAGTTCTAGGTGAGGCCAAGAAGGAGTCCACAGCAATCAGGTCGAGGTGGGGAACAAAGTCACCAGGAGTGGGTGAGGCCCAGATGGGGACCAGATTCACCAGGTCCAGGTGATTCCCAGGTGGTGACCAGAGTTACCAGTTCCGGGTGAGCACCAGGTAAGGACCAGATTCACAAGGTCCAAGTGACGCCCACGTGGGAACCTGAGTCACCAGGTATGGGTGAGGCCAAGGTGGCAACCCCACTCAACAGGTCCAGGTGAGGCCACCTGCAGGCCATGCAGAGGAACCATGTCCCGATGATGCCCAGGTAGGGACAGGACTTACCATGTCCAGGTGAGGCCAACCTGCATGCCATGCTGAGGAACCATGTCCCGATGATGCCCAGGTAGGGACCAGAGTCACCAGGTGGGCAAATGAGGCCCAGATGGAGCATATTCACTAGGTCCAGTTGAGGCCCAGTTGAAGACTAGAGTCACCAGATCTGGTTGAGGACTATCGGGGTACAGAATCACCTGGTCCAGGTGACATCCAGATGGGGACCAGCCTCTCCAGGTCAGGGTGAGGCCCAGAGAGGTTCCAGAGTCATCATGTCCAGGTGAGGCTCAGGTGTGAAACAGAGTCACCTGGTACCAATGATGCCCAGGTTAGAGTCAGAGTCACCAGGTCTGGGTGACGCGCAGATAGGATCAGAGTCACCTGTTCCAGGTGAGGCCAAGAAGGAGTCCACAGCAATCAGGTCGAGGGGGGGAACAAAGTCACCAGGACTGGGTGAGGCCCAGATGGGTACCAGATTCTTTTTGATTTGATTTGATTCTATTCGATTTCTTTCGATTCTATTCTATTGTATTCTTTTCGATTCGATTCCATTCAATCCGATTCTTTTCGATTCGATTCGATTGTTTTAGATTTGATGCCATTCTTTCGATTCTATTTGATATGATTCTTTTCGATTCGATTTGATACGATACTTTTTATTTTGATTCGAATCGATTCTCTTCGGTTCGATTCGTTTTGATTCTTTTCGATTCAATTCTATTCGAATTTTTTCGATTTGATTCGATTCGATTCTTTTAGATTCTACTTGATTTGTTTTTTTTCGATTCGTTTTGATTCGATTCTTTTTGATTCATGTCGATTCGATTCGATTCTTTTGTTTCGATTCGATTCTTTCAATTCGAATCTTTTCGTTACATGGAATTCGATTCTTTTCGATTTGATTCTTTATGATTTTTTTCAACTGGATTCAATTCGATTCTTTTTTTTATGATAGTCACAGAGAGAGTGAGAGAGGCAGAGACACTGGCAGAGGGAGAAGCAGGCTCCATGCACCGGGAGCCCGATGTGGGATTCGATCCCGGGTCTCCAGGATCGCGCCCTGGGCCAAAGGCAGGCGCTAAACCGCTGCGCCACCCAGGGATCCCTCAATTCGATTCTTTTTTATTCGAAGCTATTCGATTCTTTTTGATTCGATTTGATTCTATTCGATTTTTTTCGATTTGATTCGATTAGTTCCTTTTTGATTCAATTCAATTCATTTCTTTTGATTCAATTCGATTCGATTCTTTTGGATTCGATTCGATTCTTTTGGATTCGATTCTTTTGGATTCGAATCGAGTAGATTCTTTTAATTTCGATCGGATTCATTTCAATTCGATTCTTTTCGATTCGAATGTTTTCGAATCAATTCGATACTTTTTGATTCGATTCGATTCTTTTCGTGTCGATTTGATTCTTTTCGATTCGATTCTTTTCTATTTGAATCGATTCGATTCTTTTCATTTCGATTCGATTTGATTCAATTCGATTCTTTTCGATCAATTCAATTTGATTGTTTTCGATTTGATTCGATTCGATTCTTTTCGATTCTATTCAATTCGATTAGTTTCCATTCGATGATGCAATTGGATTCTTTTTGATTCGATTCGATTCTTTTCGATTCGATTTGACTCGATTTCATGCTTTTTGATTCGATTCGATTAGAATTTACTCGACTGATTCAATTTGATTCTTTTCTTTTCGGTTGGATTCTTTTCTATTCGATTTTTTTCTATTCAATTCGATTCTTTCAATATAATTCGATTCGATTCATTCGATTCGATTCAATTCTTTACGTTTCAAATCGATTCGTTTCAATTCGAGTCTTTTCAATTTGATGCTTTTCGATTCGGTTCGATTTGATATTTTTAATTTGATTCGAGTCTTTTCGATTCGATTCGATTCTTTTCAATTCGATTCTTTTCGATTCGATTCTTTTTGATTCGATTCATTTCGATTCGATTCGATTCTTTTCAATCCGATTTGATGCTTTTCCATTTGATCTGATTTGTTTCATTTCGATTCTTTTCGATTCATTTCGATTCTTTTCGATTCCATTAAATTTGATTCGATTCTTTTCGATTCGATTAGATTCTTTTCGATTTGATTCCATTCAGTTCGATTCTTTTCGATTCGATTGGATTCTTTTCGATTTGATTCAATTCTTTGGATTCGATTTGATTTGATTCTTTTCGATTCGATTCAATACGATTCTTTTCATTTCGATTCTAATCGATTCTCTTCGATTCTTTTCGATTCGTTTCGATTCTATTCGATTTTTTTCGATTCTATTCTATTCGATTCATTTTGAATCATTTCGATTTGATTCTGTTCGAGTGGTTTCTATTAGATTCTTTTCGATTTGATTCAATTCGATTCGAGTCTTTTTGATTCGAGTCTTTTCGACTCGATGCAATTCAATACGATTCTTTTAGATTCGATTCGATTCGATTGTTTTCGTTTCGATTTGACTTTTTTTGATTCGATTCTTTTCGATTCGATTGTTTTCAATTCGATTGATTCGATTCTTTTCAATTCTATGCTATTCAAAGCGATTCTTTTGTATTTGATTCGATTCGATTGTTTTCTTTTTGATTCGGTTCGATTCGTTTCTTTTCGATTCGATTCAATTCTTTTCGATTCGATTCTTTTCGATTCGATTTGATTCTTTTCGATTCTATTCTATTCTATTCTTTTGTATTCCATTCGAATCGATTCGTTTTGATTGAATTCGATTCTTTTCGATTCGATTCAATTAGATTCTTTTCGATTGGATTCAATTTGTTTCGATTCGAATCAATTTGATTCTTTTCGATTGGATTCCATTCGATTCCTTTCGATTTGATTCAATTCGATTCTTTTCGATTCTATTCATTTCGATGATTTTCGTTGAGATTAGATTCTTTTCGATTTGATTTTTTTCGGTTCGAGTCGATTCATTTCGCTTATTTTGGTTAGGATCAATTCAATTCGATTCTTTTTGATTTGATTTGATTCTATTCGATTTCTTTCGATTCTATTCTATTGTATTCTTTTCGATTCGATTCCATTCAATCCGATTCTTTTCGATTCGATTCGATTGTTTTAGATTTGATTCCATTCTTTCGATTCTATTTGATATGATTCTTTTCGATTCGATTTGATACGATACTTTTTATTTTGATTCGAATCGATTCTCTTCGGTTCGATTCGTTTTGATTTTCGATTCAATTCTATTCGAATTTTTTCGATTTGATTCGATTCGATTCTTTTAGATTCTACTTGATTTGTTTCTTTTCGATTTGTTTTGATTCGATTCTTTTTGATTCATCTCGATTCGATTCGATTCTTTTGTTTCTTTTTTTATTTTTTTTTATTTTTTTTATTCTTTTGTTTCGATTCGATTGTTTTCAATTCGAATCTTTTCGTTACATGGAATTCGATTCTTTTCGTTTGATTCTTTATGATTTTTTTCAACGCGATTAAATTCGATTCTTTTTTTATGATAGTCACAGAGAGCGAGAGGCAGAGACACAGGCAGAGGGAGTAGCAGGCTCCATGCACCGGGTGCCCGATGTGGGATTCGATCCCGGGTCTCCAGGAACGCGCCCTGGGCAAAGGCAGGCGCTAAACAGCTGTGCCACCCAGGGATCCCTCAGTTCGATTCTTTTTTATTCGAATCTATTCGATTCTTTTTGATTCGATTTGATTCTATTCGTTTTTTTCGATTTGATTCGATTAGTTCCTTTTTGATTCAATTCAATTCATTTCTTTTGATTCAAATCAATTCGATTCTTTTGGATTCGATTCGATTCTTTTGGATTCGAATCTAGTAGAATCTTTTCATTTCGATCGGATTCATTTCAATTCGATTCTTTTCGATTCGAATGTTTTCGAATCAATTCGATACTTTTTGATTCGATTCGATTCTTTTCGTGTCGATTTGATTCTTTTCGATTCGATTCTTTTCTATTTGAATCGATTCGATTCTTTTCATTTCGATTCGATTTGATTCAATTCGATTCTTTTCGATCAATTCAATTTGATTGTTTTCGATTTGATTCGATTCGATTCTTTTCTATTCTATTCAATTCGATTATTTTCCATTCGATGATGCAATTGGATTCTTTTTGATTCGATTCGATTCTTTTCGATTCGATTTGACTCGATTTCATGCTTTTTGATTCGATTCGATTAGAATTTACTCGACTGATTCAATTTGATTCTTTTCTTTTCGGTTGGATTCTTTTCTATTCGATTTTTTTCTATTCAATTCGATTCTTTCAATTCAATTCGATTCGATTCATTCGATTCGATTCAATTCTTTTCGTTTCAAATCGATTGGTTTCAATTCGAGTCTTTTCAATTTGATGCTTTTCGATTCGGTTCGATTTGATATTTTTAATTTGATTCGAGTCTTTTCGATTCGAGTCGATTCTTTTCAATTCGATTCTTTTCGATTCGAGTCTTTTCGATTCGATTCATTTCGATTCGATTCGATTCTTTTCAATCCGATTTGATGCTTTTCCTTTTGATCTGATTTGTTTCATTTCGATTCTTTTCGATTCAATTCGATTCTTTTCGATTCCATTAAATTTGATTCGATTCTTTTCGATTCGATTAGATTCTTTTCGATTTGATTCCATTCAGTTCGATTCTTTTCGATTCGATTGGATTCTTTTCGATTTGATTCAATTCTTTCGATTCGATTTGATTTGATTCTTTTCGATTCGATTCAATACGATTCTTTTCATTTCGATTCTAATCGAATCTAATCGATTCTCTTCGATTCGTTTCGATTCTATTCGATTTTTTTCGATTCTATTCTATTCGATTCATTTTGAATCATTTCCATTTGATTCTGTTCGAGTGGTTTCTATTAGATTCTTTTCGATTTGATTCAATTCGATTCGAGTCTTTTTGATTCGAGTCTCTTCGACTCGATGCAATTCAATACGATTCTTTTAGATTCGATTCGATTCGATTGTTTTCGTTTCGATTCGACTTTTTTTGATTCGATTCTTTTCGATTCGATTGTTTTCAATTCGATTGATTCGATTCTTTTCAATTCTATGCTATTCAAAGCGATTCTTTTGTATTTGATTCGATTCGATTGTTTTCGTTTGATTCAGTTCGATTCGTTTCTTTTCGATTCGATTCAATTCTTTTCGATTCGATTCTTTTCGATTCGATTTGATTCTTTTCGATTCTATTCTATTCTATTCTTTTATATTCCATTCGAATCGATTCGTTTTGATTGAATTCGATTCTTTTTGATTCGATTCAATTAGATTCTTTTCAATTGGATTCAATTTGTTTCGATTCGATTCAATTTGATTCTTTTCGATTGGATTCCATTCGATTCTTTTCGATTTGATTCAATTCGATTCTTTTCGATTCTATTCATTTCGATGATTTTCGTTGAGATTAGATTCTTTTCGATTTGATTTTTTCAGTTCGAGTCGATTCATTTCGCTTATTTTGTTTAGGATCAATTCAATTCGATTCTTTTTGATTTGATTTGATTCTATTCGATTTCTTTCGATTCTATTCTATTGTATTCTTTTCTTTTCCATTCCGTTCAATTCGATTCTTTTCGATTCGATTCGATTGTTTTAGATTTGATGCCCATTCTTTCGATTCTATTTGATATGATTCTTTTCGATTCCATTTGATACGATACTTTTTATTTTGATTCGTATCGATTCTCTTCGGTTCGATTCGTTTTGATTCTTTTCGATTCAATTCTATTCAAATTTTTTCGATTTGATTCGATTCGATTCTTTTAGATTCTACTTGATTTGTTTCTTTTCGATTCGTTTTGATTCGATTCTTTTTGATTCATCTCGATTCGATTCGATTCTTTTGTTTCTTTTTTTATTCTTTTGTTTCGATTCGATTGTTTTCAATTCGAATCTTTTCGTTACATGGAATTCGATTCTTTTCGTTTGATTCTTTATGATTTTTTTCAACGCGATTCAATTCGATTCTTTTTTTATGATAGTCACAGAGAGAGAGAGGCAGAGACACAGGCAGAGGGAGTAGCAGGCTCCATGCACCGGGTGCCCGATGTGGGATTCGATCCCGGGTCTCCAGGAACGCGCCCTGGGCCAAAGGCAGGCGCTAAACAGCTGCGCCACCCAGGGATCCCTCAATTCGATTCTTTTTTATTCGAATCTATTCGATTTTTTTGATTCGATTTGATTCTATTCGTTTTTTTCGATTTGATTCGATTAGTTCCTTTTTGATTCAATTCAATTCATTTCTTCTGATTCGATTCAATTCGATTCTTTTGGATTCGATTCGATTCTCTTGGATTCGATTCTTTTGGATTCGAATCGAGTAGATTCTTTTAATTTCGATCGGATTCATTTCAATTCGATTCTTTTCGATTCGAATGTTTTCGAATCAATTCGATACTTTTTGATTCGATTCGATTCTCTTGGATTCGATTCTTTTGGATTCGAATCGAGTAGATTCTTTTAATTTCGATCGGATTCATTTCAATTCGATTCTTTTCGATTCGAATGTTTTCGAATCAATTCGATACTTTTTGATTCGATTCGATTCTTTTCGTGTCGATTTGATTCTTTTCGATTCGATTCTTTTCTATTTGAATCGATTCGATTCTTTTCATTTCGATTCGATTTGATTCAATTCGATTCTTTTCGATCAATTCAATTTGATTGTTTTCGATTTGATTCGATTCGATTCTTTTCTATTCTATTCAATTCGATTATTTTCCATTCGATGATGCAATTGGATTCTTTTTGATTCGATTCGATTCTTTTCGATTCGATTTGACTCGATTTCATGCTTTTTGATTCGATTCGATTAGAATTTACTCGACTGATTCAATTTGATTCTTTTCTTTTCGGTTGGATTCTTTTCTATTCGATTTTTTTCTATTCAATTCGATTCTTTCAATATAATTCGATTCGATTCATTCGATTCGATTCAATTCTTTACGTTTCAAATCGATTCGTTTCAATTCGAGTCTTTTCAATTTGATGCTTTTCGATTCGGTTCGATTTGATATTTTTAATTTGATTCGAGTCTTTTCGATTCGAGTCGATTCTTTTCAATTCGATTCTTTTCGATTCGAGTCTTTTCGATTCGATTCATTTCGATTCGATTCGATTCTTTTCAATCCGATTTGATGCTTTTCCATTTGATCTGATTTGTTTCATTTCGATTCTTTTCGATTCATTTCGATTCTTTTCGATTCCATTAAATTTGATTCGATTCTTTTCGATTCGATTAGATTCTTTTCGATTTGATTCCATTCAGTTCGATTCTTTTCGATTCGATTGGATTCTTTTCGATTTGATTCAATTCTTTCGATTCGATTTGATTTGATTCTTTTCGATTCGATTCAATACGATTCTTTTCATTTCGATTCTAATCGAATCTAATCGATTCTCTTCGATTCGTTTCGATTCTATTCGATTTTTTTCGATTCTATTCTATTCGATTCATTTTGAATCATTTCCATTTGATTCTGTTCGAGTGGTTTCTATTAGATTCTTTTCGATTTGATTCAATTCGATTCGAGTCTTTTTGATTCGAGTCTCTTCGACTCGATGCAATTCAATACGATTCTTTTAGATTCGATTCGATTCGATTGTTTTCGTTTCGATTCGACTTTTTTTGATTCGATTCTTTTCGATTCGATTGTTTTCAATTCGATTGATTCGATTCTTTTCAATTCTATGCTATTCAAAGCGATTCTTTTGTATTTGATTCGATTCGATTGTTTTCGTTTGATTCGGTTCGATTCGTTTCTTTTCGATTCGATTCAATTCTTTTCGATTCGATTCTTTTCGATTCGATTTGATTCTTTTCGATTCTATTCTATTCTATTCTTTTATATTCCATTCGAATCGATTCGTTTTGATTGAATTCGATTCTTTTCGATTCGATTCAATTAGATTCTTTTCAATTGGATTCAATTTGTTTCGATTCGATTCAATTTGATTCTTTTCGATTGGATTCCATTCGATTCTTTTCGATTTGATTCAATTCGATTCTTTTCGATTCTATTCATTTCGATGATTTTCGTTGAGATTAGATTCTTTTCGATTTGATTTTTTCAGTTCGAGTCGATTCATTTCGCTTATTTTGTTTAGGATCAATTCAATTCGATTCTTTTTGATTTGATTTGATTCTATTCGATTTCTTTCGATTCTATTCTATTGTATTCTTTTCTTTTCCATTCCGTTCAATTCGATTCTTTTCGATTCGATTCGATTGTTTTAGATTTGATGCCCATTCTTTCGATTCTATTTGATATGATTCTTTTCGATTCCATTTGATACGATACTTTTTATTTTGATTCGTATCGATTCTCTTCGGTTCGATTCGTTTTGATTCTTTTCGATTCAATTCTATTCAAATTTTTTCGATTTGATTCGATTCGATTCTTTTAGATTCTACTTGATTTGTTTCTTTTCGATTCGTTTTGATTCGATTCTTTTTGATTCATCTCGATTCGATTCGATTCTTTTGTTTCTTTTTTTATTCTTTTGTTTCGATTCGATTGTTTTCAATTCGAATCTTTTCGTTACATGGAATTCGATTCTTTTCGTTTGATTCTTTATGATTTTTTTCAACGCGATTCAATTCGATTCTTTTTTTATGATAGTCACAGAGAGAGAGAGGCAGAGACACAGGCAGAGGGAGTAGCAGGCTCCATGCACCGGGTGCCCGATGTGGGATTCGATCCCGGGTCTCCAGGAACGCGCCCTGGGCCAAAGGCAGGCGCTAAACAGCTGCGCCACCCAGGGATCCCTCAATTCGATTCTTTTTTATTCGAATCTATTCGATTCTTTTTGATTCGATTTGATTCTATTCTTTTTTTCGATTTGATTCGATTAGTTCCTTTTTGATTCAATTCAATTCATTTCTTCTGATTCGATTCAATTCGATTCTTTTGGATTCGATTCGATTCTCTTGGATTCGATTCTTTTGGATTCGAATCGAGTAGATTCTTTTAATTTCGATCGGATTCATTTCAATTCGATTCTTTTCGATTCGAATGTTTTCGAATCAATTCGATACTTTTTGATTCGATTCGATTCTCTTGGATTCGATTCTTTTGGATTCGAATCGAGTAGATTCTTTTAATTTCGATCGGATTCATTTCAATTCGATTCTTTTCGATTCGAATGTTTTCGAATCAATTCGATACTTTTTGATTCGATTCGATTCTTTTCGTGTCGATTTGATTCTTTTCGATTCGATTCTTTTCTATTTGAATCGATTCGATTCTTTTCATTTCGATTCGATTTGATTCAATTCGATTCTTTTCGATCAATTCAATTTGATTGTTTTCGATTTGATTCGATTCGATTCTTTTCTATTCTATTCAATTCGATTATTTTCCATTCGATGATGCAATTGGATTCTTTTTGATTCGATTCGATTCTTTTCGATTCGATTTGACTCGATTTCATGCTTTTTGATTCGATTCGATTAGAATTTACTCGACTGATTCAATTTGATTCTTTTCTTTTCGGTTGGATTCTTTTCTATTCGATTTTTTTCTATTCAATTCGATTCTTTCAATATAATTCGATTCGATTCATTCGATTCGATTCAATTCTTTACGTTTCAAATCGATTCGTTTCAATTCGAGTCTTTTCAATTTGATGCTTTTCGATTCGGTTCGATTTGATATTTTTAATTTGATTCGAGTCTTTTCGATTCGAGTCGATTCTTTTCAATTCGATTCTTTTCGATTCGAGTCTTTTCGATTCGATTCATTTCGATTCGATTCGATTCTTTTCAATCCGATTTGATGCTTTTCCATTTGATCTGATTTGTTTCATTTCGATTCTTTTCGATTCAATTCGATTCTTTTCGATTCCATTAAATTTGATTCGATTCTTTTCGATTCGATTAGATTCTTTTCGATTTGATTCCATTCAGTTCGATTCTTTTCGATTCGATTGGATTCTTTTCGATTTGATTCAATTCTTTCGATTCGATTTGATTTGATTCTTTTCGATTCGATTCAATACGATTCTTTTCATTTCGATTCTAATCGAATCTAATCGATTCTCTTCGATTCGTTTCGATTCTATTCGATTTTTTTCGATTCTATTCTATTCGATTCATTTTGAATCATTTCCATTTGATTCTGTTCGAGTGGTTTCTATTAGATTCTTTTCGATTTGATTCAATTCGATTCGAGTCTTTTTGATTCGAGTCTTTTCGACTCGATGCAATTCAATACGATTCTTTTAGATTCGATTCGATTCGATTGTTTTCGTTTCGATTCGACTTTTTTTGATTCGATTCTTTTCGATTCGATTGTTTTCAATTCGATTGATTCGATTCTTTTCAATTCTATGCTATTCAAAGCGATTCTTTTGTATTTGATTCGATTCGATTGTTTTCTTTTTGATTCGGTTCGATTCGTTTCTTTTCGATTCGATTCAATTCTTTTCGATTCGATTCTTTTCGATTCGATTTGATTCTTTTCGATTCTATTCTATTCTATTCTTTTATATTCCATTCGAATCGATTCGTTTTGATTGAATTCGATTCTTTTCGATTCGATTCAATTAGATTCTTTTCAATTGGATTCAATTTGTTTCGATTCGATTCAATTTGATTCTTTTCGATTGGATTCCATTCGATTCTTTTCGATTTGATTCAATTCGATTCTTTTCGATTCTATTCATTTCGATGATTTTCGTTGAGATTAGATTCTTTTCGATTTGATTTTTTCGGTTCGAGTCGATTCATTTCGCTTATTTTGTTTAGGATCAATTCAATTCGATTCTTTTTGATTTGATTTGATTCTATTCGATTTCTTTCGATTCTATTCTATTGTATTCTTTTCTTTTCCATTCCGTTCAATTCGATTCTTTTCGATTCGATTCGATTGTTTTAGATTTGATGCCCATTCTTTCGATTCTATTTGATATGATTCTTTTCGATTCCATTTGATACGATACTTTTTATTTTGATTCGAATCGATTCTCTTCAGTTCGATTCGTTTTGATTCTTTTCGATTCAATTCTATTCGAATTTTTTCGATTTGATTCGATTCGATTCTTTTAGATTCTACTTGATTTGTTTCTTTTCGATTCGTTTTGATTCGATTCTTTTTGATTCATCTCGATTCGATTCGATTCTTTTGTTTCTTTTTTTATTTTTTTTTTATTTTTTTTATTCTTTTGTTTCGATTCGATTGTTTTCAATTCGAATCTTTTCGTTACATGGAATTCGATTCTTTTCGTTTGATTCTTTATGATTTTTTTCAACGCGATTCAATTCGATTCTTTTTTTATGATAGTCACAGAGAGAGAGAGGCAGAGACACAGGCAGAGGGAGTAGCAGGCTCCATGCACCGGGTGCCCGATGTGGGATTCGATCCCGGGTCTCCAGGAACGCGCCCTGGGCCAAAGGCAGGCGCTAAACAGCTGCGCCACCCAGGGATCCCTCAATTCGATTCTTTTTTATTCGAATCTATTCGATTTTTTTGATTCGATTTGATTCTATTCGTTTTTTTCGATTTGATTCGATTAGTTCCTTTTTGATTCAATTCAATTCATTTCTTCTGATTCGATTCAATTCGATTCTTTTGGATTCGATTCGATTCTCTTGGATTCGATTCTTTTGGATTCGAATCGAGTAGATTCTTTTAATTTCGATCGGATTCATTTCAATTCGATTCTTTTCGATTCGAATGTTTTCGAATCAATTCGATACTTTTTGATTCGATTCGATTCTCTTGGATTCGATTCTTTTGGATTCGAATCGAGTAGATTCTTTTAATTTCGATCGGATTCATTTCAATTCGATTCTTTTCGATTCGAATGTTTTCGAATCAATTCGATACTTTTTGATTCGATTCGATTCTTTTCGTGTCGATTTGATTCTTTTCGATTCGATTCTTTTCTATTTGAATCGATTCGATTCTTTTCATTTCGATTCGATTTGATTCAATTCGATTCTTTTCGATCAATTCAATTTGATTGTTTTCGATTTGATTCGATTCGATTCTTTTCTATTCTATTCAATTCGATTATTTTCCATTCGATGATGCAATTGGATTCTTTTTGATTCGATTCGATTCTTTTCGATTCGATTTGACTCGATTTCATGCTTTTTGATTCGATTCGATTAGAATTTACTCGACTGATTCAATTTGATTCTTTTCTTTTCGGTTGGATTCTTTTCTATTCGATTTTTTTCTATTCAATTCGATTCTTTCAATATAATTCGATTCGATTCATTCGATTCGATTCAATTCTTTACGTTTCAAATCGATTCGTTTCAATTCGAGTCTTTTCAATTTGATGCTTTTCGATTCGGTTCGATTTGATATTTTTAATTTGATTCGAGTCTTTTCGATTCGAGTCGATTCTTTTCAATTCGATTCTTTTCGATTCGAGTCTTTTCGATTCGATTCATTTCGATTCGATTCGATTCTTTTCAATCCGATTTGATGCTTTTCCATTTGATCTGATTTGTTTCATTTCGATTCTTTTCGATTCATTTCGATTCTTTTCGATTCCATTAAATTTGATTCGATTCTTTTCGATTCGATTAGATTCTTTTCGATTTGATTCCATTCAGTTCGATTCTTTTCGATTCGATTGGATTCTTTTCGATTTGATTCAATTCTTTCGATTCGATTTGATTTGATTCTTTTCGATTCGATTCAATACGATTCTTTTCATTTCGATTCTAATCGAATCTAATCGATTCTCTTCGATTCGTTTCGATTCTATTCGATTTTTTTCGATTCTATTCTATTCGATTCATTTTGAATCATTTCCATTTGATTCTGTTCGAGTGGTTTCTATTAGATTCTTTTCGATTTGATTCAATTCGATTCGAGTCTTTTTGATTCGAGTCTCTTCGACTCGATGCAATTCAATACGATTCTTTTAGATTCGATTCGATTCGATTGTTTTCGTTTCGATTCGACTTTTTTTGATTCGATTCTTTTCGATTCGATTGTTTTCAATTCGATTGATTCGATTCTTTTCAATTCTATGCTATTCAAAGCGATTCTTTTGTATTTGATTCGATTCGATTGTTTTCGTTTGATTCGGTTCGATTCGTTTCTTTTCGATTCGATTCAATTCTTTTCGATTCGATTCTTTTCGATTCGATTTGATTCTTTTCGATTCTATTCTATTCTATTCTTTTATATTCCATTCGAATCGATTCGTTTTGATTGAATTCGATTCTTTTCGATTCGATTCAATTAGATTCTTTTCAATTGGATTCAATTTGTTTCGATTCGATTCAATTTGATTCTTTTCGATTGGATTCCATTCGATTCTTTTCGATTTGATTCAATTCGATTCTTTTCGATTCTATTCATTTCGATGATTTTCGTTGAGATTAGATTCTTTTCGATTTGATTTTTTCAGTTCGAGTCGATTCATTTCGCTTATTTTGTTTAGGATCAATTCAATTCGATTCTTTTTGATTTGATTTGATTCTATTCGATTTCTTTCGATTCTATTCTATTGTATTCTTTTCTTTTCCATTCCGTTCAATTCGATTCTTTTCGATTCGATTCGATTGTTTTAGATTTGATGCCCATTCTTTCGATTCTATTTGATATGATTCTTTTCGATTCCATTTGATACGATACTTTTTATTTTGATTCGTATCGATTCTCTTCGGTTCGATTCGTTTTGATTCTTTTCGATTCAATTCTATTCAAATTTTTTCGATTTGATTCGATTCGATTCTTTTAGATTCTACTTGATTTGTTTCTTTTCGATTCGTTTTGATTCGATTCTTTTTGATTCATCTCGATTCGATTCGATTCTTTTGTTTCTTTTTTTATTCTTTTGTTTCGATTCGATTGTTTTCAATTCGAATCTTTTCGTTACATGGAATTCGATTCTTTTCGTTTGATTCTTTATGATTTTTTTCAACGCGATTCAATTCGATTCTTTTTTTATGATAGTCACAGAGAGAGAGAGGCAGAGACACAGGCAGAGGGAGTAGCAGGCTCCATGCACCGGGTGCCCGATGTGGGATTCGATCCCGGGTCTCCAGGAACGCGCCCTGGGCCAAAGGCAGGCGCTAAACAGCTGCGCCACCCAGGGATCCCTCAATTCGATTCTTTTTTATTCGAATCTATTCGATTTTTTTGATTCGATTTGATTCTATTCGTTTTTTTCGATTTGATTCGATTAGTTCCTTTTTGATTCAATTCAATTCATTTCTTCTGATTCGATTCAATTCGATTCTTTTGGATTCGATTCGATTCTCTTGGATTCGATTCTTTTGGATTCGAATCGAGTAGATTCTTTTAATTTCGATCGGATTCATTTCAATTCGATTCTTTTCGATTCGAATGTTTTCGAATCAATTCGATACTTTTTGATTCGATTCGATTCTCTTGGATTCGATTCTTTTGGATTCGAATCGAGTAGATTCTTTTAATTTCGATCGGATTCATTTCAATTCGATTCTTTTCGATTCGAATGTTTTCGAATCAATTCGATACTTTTTGATTCGATTCGATTCTTTTCGTGTCGATTTGATTCTTTTCGATTCGATTCTTTTCTATTTGAATCGATTCGATTCTTTTCATTTCGATTCGATTTGATTCAATTCGATTCTTTTCGATCAATTCAATTTGATTGTTTTCGATTTGATTCGATTCGATTCTTTTCTATTCTATTCAATTCGATTATTTTCCATTCGATGATGCAATTGGATTCTTTTTGATTCGATTCGATTCTTTTCGATTCGATTTGACTCGATTTCATGCTTTTTGATTCGATTCGATTAGAATTTACTCGACTGATTCAATTTGATTCTTTTCTTTTCGGTTGGATTCTTTTCTATTCGATTTTTTTCTATTCAATTCGATTCTTTCAATATAATTCGATTCGATTCATTCGATTCGATTCAATTCTTTACGTTTCAAATCGATTCGTTTCAATTCGAGTCTTTTCAATTTGATGCTTTTCGATTCGGTTCGATTTGATATTTTTAATTTGATTCGAGTCTTTTCGATTCGAGTCGATTCTTTTCAATTCGATTCTTTTCGATTCGAGTCTTTTTGATTCGATTCATTTCGATTCGATTCGATTATTTTCAATCCGATTTGATGCTTTTCCATTTGATCTGATTTGTTTCATTTCGATTCTTTTCGATTCATTTCGATTCTTTTCGATTCCATTAAATTTGATTCGATTCTTTTCGATTCGATTAGATTCTTTTCGATTTGATTCCATTCAGTTCGATTCTTTTCGATTCGATTGGATTCTTTTCGATTTGATTCAATTCTTTGGATTCGATTTGATTTGATTCTTTTCGATTCGATTCAATACGATTCTTTTCATTTCGATTCTAATCGATTCTCTTCGATTCTTTTCGATTCGTTTCGATTCTATTCGATTTTTTTCGATTCTATTCTATTCGATTCATTTTGAATCATTTCGATTTGATTCTGTTCGAGTGGTTTCTATTAGATTCTTTTCGATTTGATTCAATTCGATTCGAGTCTTTTTGATTCGAGTCTTTTCGACTCGATGCAATTCAATACGATTCTTTTAGATTCGATTCGATTCGATTGTTTTCGTTTCGATTTGACTTTTTTTGATTCGATTCTTTTCGATTCGATTGTTTTCAATTCGATTGATTCGATTCTTTTCAATTCTATGCTATTCAAAGCGATTCTTTTGTATTTGATTCGATTCGATTGTTTTCTTTTTGATTCGGTTCGATTCGTTTCTTTTCGATTCGATTCAATTCTTTTCGATTCGATTCTTTTCGATTCGATTTGATTCTTTTCGATTCTATTCTATTCTATTCTTTTATATTCCATTCGAATCGATTCGTTTTGATTGAATTCGATTCTTTTCGATTCGATTCAATTAGATTCTTTTCGATTGGATTCAATTTGTTTCGATTCGAATCAATTTGATTCTTTTCGATTAGATTCCATTCGATTCCTTTCGATTTGATTCAATTCGATTCTTTTCGATTCTATTCATTTCGATGATTTTCGTTGAGATTAGATTCTTTTCGATTTGATTTTTTTCGGTTCGAGTCGATTCATTTCGCTTATTTTGGTTACGATCAATTCAATTCGATTCTTTTTGATTTGATTTGATTCTATTCGATTTCTTTCGATTCTATTCTATTGTATTCTTTTCGATTCGATTCCATTCAATCCGGTTCTTTTCGATTCGATTCGATTGTTTTAGATTTGATTCCATTCTTTCGATTCTATTTGATATGATTCTTTTCGATTCGATTTGATACGATACTTTTTATTTTGATTCGAATCGATTCTCTTCGGTTCGATTCGTTTTGATTTTCGATTCAATTCTATTCGAATTTTTTCGATTTGATTCGATTCGATTCTTTTAGATTCTACTTGATTTGTTTCTTTTCGATTTGTTTTGATTCGATTCTTTTTGATTCATCTCGATTCGATTCGATTCTTTTGTTTCTTTTTTATTTATTTTTATTTTTTTTATTCTTTTGTTTCGATTCGATTGTTTTCAATTCGAATCTTTTCGTTACATGGAATTCGATTCTTTTCGTTTGATTCTTTATGATTTTTTTCAACGCGATTCAATTCGATTCTTTTTTTATGATAGTCACAGTGAGAGAGAGGCAGAGACACAGGCAGAGGGAGTAGCAGGCTCCATGCACCGGGTGCCCGATGTGGGATTCGATCCCGGGTCTCCAGGAACGCGCCCTGGGCAAAGGCAGGCGCTAAACAGCTGTGCCTCCCAGGGATCCCTCAATTCGATTCTTTTTTATTCGAATCTATTCGATTTTTTTGATTCGATTTGATTCTATTCGTTTTTTTCGATTTGATTCGATTAGTTCCTTTTTGATTCAATTCAATTCATTTCTTTTGATTCAAATCAATTCGATTCTTTTGGATTCGATTCGATTCTTTTGGATTCGATTCTTTTGGATTCGAATTGAGTAGAATCTTTTCATTTCGATCGGATTCATTTCAATTCGATTCTTTTCGATTCGAATGTTTTCGAATCAATTCGATACTTTTTGATTCGATTCGATTCTTTTCGTGTCGATTTGATTCTTTTCGATTCGATTCTTTTCTATTTGAATCGATTCGATTCTTTTCATTTCGATTCGATTTGATTCAATTCGATTCTTTTCGATCAATTCAATTTGATTGTTTTCGATTTGATTCGATTCGATTCTTTTCTATTCTATTCAATTCGATTATTTTCCATTCGATGAAGCAATTGGATTCTTTTCGATTCGATTCGATTCTTTTCGATTCGATTCGACTCGATTTCATGCTTTTTGATTCGATTCGACTAGAATTTAATCGACTGATTCAATTTGATTCTTTTCTTTTCGGTTGGATTCTTTTCTATTCGATTTTTTTCTATTCAATTCGATTCTTTCAATTCAATTCGATTCGATTCGATTCGATTCGATTCAATTCTTTTCGTTTCAAATCGATTCGTTTCAATTCGAGTCTTTTCAATTTGATGCTTTTCGATTCGGTTCGATTTGATATTTTTAATTTGATTCGAGTCTTTTCGATTCGATTCGATTCTTTTCAATTCGATTCTTTTCGATTCGAGTCTTTTTGATTCGATTCATTTCGATTCGATTCGATTCTTTTCAATCCGATTTGATGCTTTTCCATTTGATCTGATTTGTTTCATTTCGATTCTTTTCGATTCAATTCGATTCTTTTCGATTCCATTAAATTTGATTCGATTCTTTTCGATTCGATTAGATTCTTTTCGATTTGATTCCATTCAGTTCGATTCTTTTCGATTCGATTGGATTCTTTTCGATTTGATTCAATTCTTTCGATTCGATTTGATTTGATTCTTTTCGATTCGATTCAATACGATTCTTTTCATTTCGATTCTAATCGATTCTCTTCGATTCTTTTCGATTCGTTTCGATTCTATTCGATTTTTTTCGATTCTATTCTATTCGATTCATTTTGAATCATTTCGATTTGATTCTGTTCGTGTGGTTTCTATTAGATTCTTTTCGATTTGATTCAATTCGATTCGAGTCTTTTTGATTCGAGTCTTTTCGACTCGATGCAATTCAATACGATTCTTTTAGATTCGATTCGATTCGATTGTTTTCGTTTCGATTTGACTTTTTTTGATTCGATTCTTTTCGATTCGATTGTTTTCAATTCGATTGATTCGATTCTTTTCAATTCTATGCTATTCAAAGCGATTCTTTTGTATTTGATTCGATTCGATTGTTTTCTTTTTGATTCGGTTCGATTCGTTTCTTTTCGATTCGATTCAATTCTTTTCGATTCGATTCTTTTCGATTCGATTTGATTCTTTTCGATTCGATTCTATACTATTCTTTTGTATTCCATTCGAATCGATTCGTTTTGATTGAATTCGATTCTTTTCGATTCGATTCAATTAGATTCTTTTCGATTGGATTCAATTTGTTTCGATTCGAATCCATTTGATTCTTTTCGATTGGATTCCATTCGATTCCTTTCGATTTGATTCAATTCGATTCTTTTCGATTCTATTCATTTCGATGATTTTCGTTGAGATTAGATTCTTTTCGATTTGATTTTTTTCGGTTCGCGTCGATTCATTTCGCTTATTTTGGTTACGATCAATTCAATTCGATTCTTTTTGATTTGATTTGATTCTATTCGATTTCTTTCGATTCTATTCTATTGTATTCTTTTCGATTCGATTCCATTCAATCCGATTCTTTTCGATTCGATTCGATTGTTTTAGATTTGATTCCATTCTTTCGATTCTATTTGATATGATTCTTTTCGATTCGATTTGATACGATACTTTTTATTTTGATTCGAATCGATTCTCTTCGGTTCGATTCGTTTTGATTTTCGATTCAATTCTATTCGAATTTTTTCGATTTGATTCGATTCGATTCTTTTAGATTCTACTTGATTTGTTTCTTTTCGATTTGTTTTGATTCGATTCTTTTTGATTCATCTCGATTCGATTCGATTCTTTTGTTTCTTTTTTTATTTTTTTTATTTTTTTTATTCTTTTGTTTCGATTCGATTGTTTTCAATTCGAATCTTTTCGTTACATGGAATTCGATTCTTTTCGTTTGATTCTTTATGATTTTTTTCAACGCGATTCAATTCGATTCTTTTTTTATGATAGTCACAGAGAGAGAGAGGCAGAGACACAGGCAGAGGGAGTAGCAGGCTCCATGCACCGGGTGCCCGATGTGGGATTCGATCCCGGGTCTCCAGGAACGCGCCCTGGGCAAAGGCAGGCGCTAAACAGCTGTGCCACCCAGGGATCCCTCAGTTCGATTCTTTTTTATTCGAATCTATTCGATTCTTTTTGATTCGATTTGATTCTATTCGTTTTTTTCGATTTGATTCGATTAGTTCCTTTTTGATTCAATTCAATTCATTTCTTTTGATTCAAATCAATTCGATTCTTTTGGATTCGATTCGATTCTTTTGGATTCGATTCTTTTGGATTCGAATCTAGTAGAATCTTTTCATTTCGATCGGATTCATTTCAATTCGATTCTTTTCGATTCGAATGTTTTCGAATCAATTCGATACTTTTTGATTCGATTCGATTCTTTTCGTGTCGATTTGATTCTTTTCGATTCGATTCTTTTCTATTTGAATCGATTCGATTCTTTTCATTTCGATTCGATTTGATTCAATTCGATTCTTTTCGATCAATTCAATTTGATTGTTTTCGATTTGATTCGATTCGATTCTTTTCTATTCTATTCAATTCGATTATTTTCCATTCGATGAAGGAATTGGATTCTTTTCGATTCGATTCGATTCTTTTCGATTCGATTCGACTCGATTTCATGCTTTTTGATTCGATTCGACTAGAATTTAATCGACTGATTCAATTTGATTCTTTTCTTTTCGGTTGGATTCTTTTCTATTCGATTTTTTTCTATTCAATTCGATTCTTTCAATATAATTCGATTCGATTCGATTCGATTCAATTCTTTTCGTTTCAAATCGATTAGTTTCAATTCGAGTCTTTTCAATTTGATGCTTTTCGATTCGGTTCGATTTGATATTTTTAATTTGATTCGAGTCTTTTCGATTCGATTCGATTCTTTTCAATTCGATTCTTTTCGATTCGATTCTTTTGATTCGATTCATTTCGATTCGATTCGATTCTTTTCAATCCGATTTGATGCTTTTCCATTTGATCTGATTTGTTTCATTTCGATTCTTTTCGATTCATTTCGATTCTTTTCGATTCCATTAAATTTGATTCGATTCTTTTCGATTCGATTAGATTCTTTTCGATTTGATTCCATTCAGTTCAATTCTTTTCGATTCGATTGGATTCTTTTCGATTTGATTCAATTCTTTGGATTCGATTTGATTTGATTCTTTTCGATTCGATTCAATACGATTCGTTTCATTTCGATTCTAATCGATTCTCTTCGATTCATTTCGTTTCGATTCGTTTCGATTCTATTAGATTTTTTTCGATTCTATTCTATTCGATTCATTTTGAATCATTTCGATTTGATTCTGTTCGAGTGGTTTCTATTAGATTCTTTTCGATTTGATTCAATTCGATTCGAGTCTTTTTGATTCGAGTCTTTTCGACTCGATTCAATTCAATACGATTCTTTTAGATTCGATTCGATTCGATTGTTTTCGTTTCGATTCGACTTTTTTGATTCGATTCTTTTCGATTCGATTGTTTTCAATTCGATTGATTCGATTCTTTTCAATTCTATGCTATTCAAAGCGATTCTTTTGTATTTGATTCGATTCGATTGTTTTCTTTTTGATTCGGTTCGATTCGTTTCTTTTCGATTCGATTCAATTCTTTTCGATTCGATTCTTTTCGATTCGATTTGATTCTTTTCGATTCTATTCTATTCTATTCTTTTGTATTCCATTCGAATCGATTCGTTTTGATTGAATTCGATTCTTTTCGATTCGATTCAATTAGATTCTTTTCGATTGGATTCAATTTGTTTCGATTCGAATCAATTTGATTCTTTTCGATTGGATTCCATTCGATTCCTTTCGATTTGATTCAATTCGATTCTTTTCGATTCTATTCATTTCGATGATTTTCGTTGAGATTAGATTCTTTTCGATTTGATTTTTTTCGGTTCGAGTCGATTCATTTCGCTTATTTTGGTTAGGATCAATTCAATTCGATTCTTTTTGATTTGATTTGATTCTATTCGATTTCTTTCGATTCTATTCTATTGTATTCTTTTCTTTTCCATTCCGTTCAATTCGATTCTTTTCGATTCGATTCGATTGTTTTAGATTTGATTCCATTCTTTCGATTCTATTTGATATGATTCTTTTCGATTCGATTTGATACGATACTTTTTATTTTGATTCGAATCGATTCTCTTCGGTTCGATTCGTTTTGATTCTTTTCGATTCAATTCTATTCGAATTTTTTCGATTTGATTCGATTCGATTCTTTTAGATTCTACTTGATTTGTTTCTTTTCGATTCGTTTTGATTCGATTCTTTTTGATTCATGTCGATTCAATTCGATTCTTTTGTTTCTTTTTTTTTAATTTTTATTTTTTTTTGATTCTTTTGTTTCGATTCGATTCTTTTCAATTCGAATCTTTTCGTTACATGGAATTCGATTCTTTTCGTTTGATTCTTTATGATTTTTTTCAACGCGATTCAATTCGATTCTTTTTTCATGATAGTCACAGAGAGAGAGAGAGGCAGAGACACAGGCAGAGGGAGAAGCAGGCTCCATGCACCGGGAGCCTGATGTGGGATTCGATCCCGGGTCTCCAGGAACGCGCCCTGGGCCAAAGGCAGGCGCTAAACCGCTGCGCCACCCAGGGATCCCTCAATTCGATTCTTTTTTATTCGAATTTTTTCAATTCTTTTTGATTCGATTTAATTCTATTCGAGATTTTTCGATTTGATTCAATTAGTTCTTTTTGATTCAATTCAATTCATTTCTATTGATTCAAATCAATTCGATTCTTTGGGATTCGATTCGATTCTTTTGGATTCGATTCTTTTGGATTCGAATCGAGTGGATTCTTTTCATTGCGATCGGATTCATTTCAATTCGATTCTTTTCGATTCGATTGTTTTCAATTCGATTGATTCGATTCTTTTCAATTCTATGCTATTCAAAGCGATTCTTTTGTATTTGATTCGATTCGATTGTTTTCTTTTTGATTCGGTTCGATTCGTTTCTTTTCGATTCGATTCTTTTCGATTCGATTCGATTCTTTTCGATTCGATTTGACTCGATTTCATGCTTTTTGATTCGATTCGATTAGAATTTACTCGACTGATTCAATTTGATTCTTTTCTTTTCGGTTGGATTCTTTTCTATTCGATTTTTTTCTATTCAATTCGATTCTTTCAATATAATTCGATTCGATTCATTCGATTCAATTCAATTCTTTACGTTTCAAATCGATTCGTTTCAATTCGAGTCTTTTCAATTTGATGCTTTTCGATTCGGTTCGATTTGATATTTTTAATTTGATTCGAGTCTTTTCGATTCGATTCGATTCTTTTCAATTCGATTCTTTTCGATTCGATTCTTTTTGATTCGATTCATTTCGATTCGATTCGATTCTTTTCAATCCGATTTGATGCTTTTCCATTTGATCTGATTTGTTTCATTTCGATTCTTTTCGATTCATTTCGATTCTTTTCGATTCCATTAAATTTGATTCGATTCTTTTCGATTCGATTAGATTCTTTTCGATTTGATTCCATTCAGTTCGATTCTTTTCGATTCGATTGGATTCTTTTCGATTTGATTCAATTCTTTGGATTCGATTTGATTTCTTTTCGATTCGATTCAATACGATTCTTTTCATTTCGATTCTAATCGATTCTCTTCGATTCAATTTGTTTCGATTCGTTTCGATTCTATTCGATTTTTTTCGATTCTATTCTATTCGATTCATTTTGAATCATTTCCATTTGATTCTGTTCGAGTGGTTTCTATTAGATTCTTTTCGATTTGATTCAATTCGATTCGAGTCTTTTTGATTCGAGTCTTTTCGACTCGATGCAATTCAATACGATTCTTTTAGATTCGATTCGATTCGATTGTTTTCGTTTCGATTTGACTTTTTTTGATTCGATTCTTTTCGATTCGATTGTTTTCAATTCGATTGATTCGATTCTTTTCAATTCTATGCTATTCAAAGCGATTCTTTTGTATTTGATTCGATTCGATTGTTTTCTTTTTGATTCGGTTCGATTCGTTTCTTTTCGATTCGATTCAATTCTTTTCGATTCGATTCTTTTCGATTCGATTTGATTCTTTTCGATTCTATTCTATTCTATTCTTTTGTATTCCATTCGAATCGATTCGTTTTGATTGAATTCGATTCTTTTCGATTCGATTCAATTAGATTCTTTTCGATTGGATTCAATTTGTTTCGATTCGAATCAATTTGATTCTTTTCGATTGGATTCCATTCGATTCCTTTCGATTTGATTCAATTCGATTCTTTTCGATTCTATTCATTTCGATGATTTTCGTTGAGATTAGTTTCTTTTCGATTTGATTTTTTTCGGTTCAATTCGATTCATTTCGCTTATTTTGTTTAGGATCAATTCAATTCGATTCTTTTTGATTTGATTTGATTCTATTCGATTTCTTTCGATTCTATTCTATTGTATTCTTTTCGATTCGATTCCATTCAATCCGATTCTTTTCGATTCGATTCGATTGTTTTAGATTTGATTCCATTCTTTCGATTCTATTTGATATGATTCTTTTCGATTCGATTTGATACGATACTTTTTATTTTGATTCGAATCGATTCTCTCCGGTTCGATTCGTTTTGATTTTCGATTCAGTTCTATTCGAATTTTTTCGATTTGATTCGATTCGATTCTTTTAGATTCTACTTGATTTGTTTCTTTTCGATTTGTTTTGATTCGATTCCTTTTGATTCATCTCGATTCGATTCGATTCTTTTGTTTCTTTTTTTATTTTTTTTATTTTTTTTATTCTTTTGTTTCGATTCGATTGTTTTCAATTCGAATCTTTTCGTTACATGGAATTCGATTCTTTTCGTTTGATTCTTTATGATTTTTTTCAACGCGATTCAATTCGATTCTTTTTTTATGATAGTCACAGAGAGAGAGAGGCAGAGACACAGGCAGAGGGAGTAGCAGGCTCCATGCACCGGGTGCCCGATGTGGGATTCGATCCCGGGTCTCCAGGAACGCGCCCTGGGCAAAGGCAGGCGCTAAACAGCTGTGCCACCCAGGGATCCCTCAATTCGATTCTTTTTTATTCGAATCTATTCGATTCTTTTTGATTCGATTTGATTCTATTCGTTTTTTTCGATTTGATTCGATTAGTTCCTTTTTGATTCAATTCAATTCATTTCTTTTGATTCAAATCAATTCGATTCTTTTGGATTCGATTCTTTTGGATTCGAATCTAGTAGAATCTTTTCATTTCGATCGGATTCATTTCAATTCGATTCTTTTCGATTCGAATGTTTTCGAATCAATTCGATACTTTTTGATTCGATTCGATTCTTTTCGTGTCGATTTGATTCTTTTCGATTCGATTCTTTTCTATTTGAATCGATTCGATTCTTTTCATTTCGATTCGATTTGATTCAATTCGATTCTTTTCGATCAATTCAATTTGATTGTTTTCGATTTGATTCGATTCGATTCTTTTCTATTCTATTCAATTCGATTATTTTCCATTCGATGAAGCAATTGGATTCTTTTCGATTCGATTCGATTCTTTTCGATTCGATTCGACTCGATTTCATGCTTTTTGATTCGATTCGACTAGAATTTAATCGACTGATTCAATTTGATTCTTTTCTTTTCGGTTGGATTCTTTTCTATTCGATTTTTTTCTATTCAATTCGATTCTTTCAATTCAATTCGATTCGATTCGATTCGATTCTTTTCGTTTCAAATCGATTCGTTTCAATTCGAGTCTTTTCAATTTGATGCTTTTCGATTCGGTTCGATTTGATATTTTTAATTTGATTCGAGTCTTTTCGATTCGAGTCGATTCTTTTCAATTCGATTCTTTTCGATTCGAGTCTTTTCGATTCGATTCATTTCGATTCGATTCGATTCTTTTCAATCCGATTTGATGCTTTTCCATTTGATCTGATTTGTTTCATTTCGATTCTTTTCGATTCAATTCGATTCTTTTCGATTCCATTAAATTTGATTCGATTCTTTTCGATTCGATTAGATTCTTTTCGATTTGATTCCATTCAGTTCGATTCTTTTCGATTCGATTGGATTCTTTTCGATTTGATTCAATTCTTTCGATTCGATTTGATTTGATTCTTTTCGATTCGATTCAATACGATTCTTTTCATTTCGATTCTAATCGAATCTAATCGATTCTCTTCGATTCGTTTCGATTCTATTCGATTTTTTTCGATTCTATTCTATTCGATTCATTTTGAATCATTTCCATTTGATTCTGTTCGAGTGGTTTCTATTAGATTCTTTTCGATTTGATTCAATTCGATTCGAGTCTTTTTGATTCGAGTCTTTTCGACTCGATGCAATTCAATACGATTCTTTTAGATTCGATTCGATTCGATTGTTTTCGTTTCGATTCGACTTTTTTTGATTCGATTCTTTTCGATTCGATTGTTTTCAATTCGATGGATTCGATTCTTTTCAATTCTATGCTATTCAAAGCGATTCTTTTGTATTTGATTCGATTCGATTGTTTTCTTTTTGATTCGGTTCGATTCGTTTCTTTTCGATTCGATTCAATTCTTTTCGATTCGATTCTTTTCGATTCGATTTGATTCTTTTCGATTCTATTCTATTCTATTCTTTTATATTCCATTCGAATCGATTCGTTTTGATTGAATTCGATTCTTTTCGATTCGATTCAATTAGCTTCTTTTCAATTGGATTCAATTTGTTTCGATTCGATTCAATTTGATTCTTTTCGATTGGATTCCATTCGATTCTTTTCGATTTGATTCAATTCGATTCTTTTCGATTCTATTCATTTCGATGATTTTCGTTGAGATTAGATTCTTTTCGATTTGATTTTTTCGGTTCGAGTCGATTCATTTCGCTTATTTTGTTTAGGATCAATTCAATTCGATTCTTTTTGATTTGATTTGATTCTATTCGATTTCTTTCGATTCTATTCTATTGTATTCTTTTCTTTTCCATTCCGTTCAATTCGATTCTTTTCGATTCGATTCGATTGTTTTAGATTTGATGCCCATTCTTTCGATTCTATTTGATATGATTCTTTTCGATTCCATTTGATACGATACTTTTTATTTTGATTCGAATCGATTCTCTTCAGTTCGATTCGTTTTGATTCTTTTCGATTCAATTCTATTCGAATTTTTTCGATTTGATTCGATTCGATTCTTTTAGATTCTACTTGATTTGTTTCTTTTCGATTCGTTTTGATTCGATTCTTTTTGATTCATCTCGATTCGATTCGATTCTTTTGTTTCTTTTTTTATTTTTTTTATTTTTTTTATTCTTTTGTTTCGATTCGATTGTTTTCAATTCGAATCTTTTCGTTACATGGAATTCGATTCTTTTCGTTTGATTCTTTATGATTTTTTTCAACGCGATTCAATTCGATTCTTTTTTTATGATAGTCACAGAGAGAGAGAGGCAGAGACACAGGCAGAGGGAGTAGCAGGCTCCATGCACCGGGTGCCCGATGTGGGATTCGATCCCGGGTCTCCAGGAACGCGCCCTGGGCCAAAGGCAGGCGCTAAACAGCTGCGCCACCCAGGGATCCCTCAATTCGATTCTTTTTTATTCGAATCTATTCGATTCTTTTTGATTCGATTTGATTCTATTCGTTTTTTTCGATTTGATTCGATTAGTTCCTTTTTGATTCAATTCAATTCATTTCTTCTGATTCGATTCAATTCGATTCTTTTGGATTCGATTCGATTCTCTTGGATTCGATTCTTTTGGATTCGAATCGAGTAGATTCTTTTCATTTCGATCGGATTCATTTCAATTCGATTCTTTTCGATTCGAATGTTTTCGAATCAATTCGATACTTTTTGATTCGATTCGATTCTCTTGGATTCGATTCTTTTGGATTCGAATCGAGTAGATTCTTTTAATTTCGATCGGATTCATTTCAATTCGATTCTTTTCGATTCGAATGTTTTCGAATCAATTCGATACTTTTTGATTCGATTCGATTCTTTTCGTGTCGATTTGATTCTTTTCGATTCGATTCTTTTCTATTTGAATCGATTCGATTCTTTTCATTTCGATTCGATTTGATTCAATTCGATTCTTTTCGATCAATTCAATTTGATTGTTTTCGATTTGATTCGATTCGATTCTTTTCTATTCTATTCAATTCGATTATTTTCCATTCGATGATGCAATTGGATTCTTTTTGATTCGATTCGATTCTTTTCGATTCGATTTGACTCGATTTCATGCTTTTTGATTCGATTCGATTAGAATTTACTCGACTGATTCAATTTGATTCTTTTCTTTTCGGTTGGATTCTTTTCTATTCGATTTTTTTCTATTCAATTCGATTCTTTCAATATAATTCGATTCGATTCATTCGATTCGATTCAATTCTTTACGTTTCAAATCGATTCGTTTCAATTCGAGTCTTTTCAATTTGATGCTTTTCGATTCGGTTCGATTTGATATTTTTAATTTGATTCGAGTCTTTTCGATTCGAGTCGATTCTTTTCAATTCGATTCTTTTCGATTCGAGTCTTTTTGATTCGATTCATTTCGATTCGATTCGATTCTTTTCAATCCGATTTGATGCTTTTCCATTTGATCTGATTTGTTTCATTTCGATTCTTTTCGATTCATTTCGATTCTTTTCGATTCCATTAAATTTGATTCGATTCTTTTCGATTCGATTAGATTCTTTTCGATTTGATTCCATTCAGTTCGATTCTTTTCGATTCGATTGGATTCTTTTCGATTTGATTCAATTCTTTGGATTCGATTTGATTTGATTCTTTTCGATTCGATTCAATACGATTCTTTTCATTTCGATTCTAATCGATTCTCTTCGATTCTTTTCGATTCGTTTCGATTCTATTCGATTTTTTTCGATTCTATTCTATTCGATTCATTTTGAATCATTTCGATTTGATTCTGTTCGAGTGGTTTCTATTAGATTCTTTTCGATTTGATTCAATTCGATTCGAGTCTTTTTGATTCGAGTCTTTTCGACTCGATGCAATTCAATACGATTCTTTTAGATTCGATTCGATTGTTTTCGTTTCGATTTGACTTTTTTTGATTCGATTCTTTTCGATTCGATTGTTTTCAATTCGATTGATTCGATTCTTTTCAATTCTATGCTATTCAAAGCGATTCTTTTGTATTTGATTCGATTCGATTGTTTTCTTTTTGATTCGGTTCGATTCGTTTCTTTTCGATTCGATTCAATTCTTTTCGATTCGATTCTTTTCGATTCGATTTGATTCTTTTCGATTCTATTCTATTCTATTCTTTTGTATTCCATTCGAATCGATTCGTTTTGATTGAATTCGATTCTTTTCGATTCGATTCAATTAGATTCTTTTCGATTGGATTCAATTTGTTTCGATTCGAATCAATTTGATTCTTTTCGATTAGATTCCATTCGATTCCTTTCGATTTGATTCAATTCGATTCTTTTCGATTCTATTCATTTCGATGATTTTCGTTGAGATTAGATTCTTTTCGATTTGATTTTTTTCGGTTCGAGTCGATTCATTTCGCTTATTTTGGTTACGGTCAATTCAATTCGATTCTTTTTGATTTGATTTGATTCTATTCGATTTCTTTCGATTCTATTCTATTGTATTCTTTTCGATTCGATTCCATTCAATCCGGTTCTTTTCGATTCGATTCGATTGTTTTAGATTTGATTCCATTCTTTCGATTCTATTTGATATGATTCTTTTCGATTCGATTTGATACGATACTTTTTATTTTGATTCGAATCGATTCTCTTCGGTTCGATTCGTTTTGATTTTCGATTCAATTCTATTCGAATTTTTTCGATTTGATTCGATTCGATTCTTTTAGATTCTACTTGATTTGTTTCTTTTCGATTTGTTTTGATTCGATTCTTTTTGATTCATCTCGATTCGATTCGATTCTTTTGTTTCTTTTTTATTTTTTTTTATTTTTTTTATTCTTTTGTTTCGATTCGATTGTTTTCAATTCGAATCTTTTCGTTACATGGAATTCGATTCTTTTCGTTTGATTCTTTATGATTTTTTTCAACGCGATTCAATTCGATTCTTTTTTTATGATAGTCACAGTGAGAGAGAGGCAGAGACACAGGCAGAGGGAGTAGCAGGCTCCATGCACCGGGTGCCCGATGTGGGATTCGATCCCGGGTCTCCAGGAACGCGCCCTGGGCAAAGGCAGGCGCTAAACAGCTGTGCCACCCAGGGATCCCTCAATTCGATTCTTTTTTATTCGAATCTATTCGATTTTTTTGATTCGATTTGATTCTATTCGTTTTTTTCGATTTGATTCGATTAGTTCCTTTTTGATTCAATTCAATTCATTTCTTTTGATTCAAATCAATTCGATTCTTTTGGATTCGATTCGATTCTTTTGGATTCGATTCTTTTGGATTCAAATCTAGTAGAATCTTTTCATTTCGATCGGATTCATTTCAATTCGATTCTTTTCGATTCGAATGTTTTCGAATCAATTCGATACTTTTTGATTCGATTCGATTCTTTTCGTGTCGATTTGATTCTTTTCGATTCGATTCTTTTCTATTTGAATCGATTCGATTCTTTTCATTTCGATTCGATTTGATTCAATTCGATTCTTTTCGATCAATTCAATTTGATTGTTTTCGATTTGATTCGATTCGATTCTTTTCTATTCTATTCAATTCGATTATTTTCCATTCGATGAAGCAATTGGATTCTTTTCGATTCGATTCGATTCTTTTCGATTCGATTCGACTCGATTTCATGCTTTTTGATTCGATTCGACTAGAATTTAATCGACTGATTCAATTTGATTCTTTTCTTTTCGGTTGGATTCTTTTCTATTCGATTTTTTTCTATTCAATTCGATTCTTTCAATATAATTCGATTCGATTCATTCGATTCGATTCAATTCTTTACGTTTCAAATCGATTCGTTTCAATTCGAGTCTTTTCAATTTGATGCTTTTCGATTCGGTTCGATTTGATATTTTTAATTTGATTCGAGTCTTTTCGATTCGATTCGATTCTTTTCAATTCGATTCTTTTCGATTCGATTCTTTTTGATTCGATTCATTTCGATTCGATTCGATTCTTTTCAATCCGATTTGATGCTTTTCCATTTGATCTGATTTGTTTCATTTCGATTCTTTTCGATTCATTTCGATTCTTTTCGATTCCATTAAATTTGATTCGATTCTTTTCGATTCGATTAGATTCTTTTCGATTTGATTCCATTCAGTTCGATTCTTTTCGATTCGATTGGATTCTTTTCGATTTGATTCAATTCTTTGGATTCGATTTGATTTCTTTTCGATTCGATTCAATACGATTCTTTTCATTTCGATTCTAATCGATTCTCTTCGATTCAATTTGTTTCGATTCGTTTCGATTCTATTCGATTTTTTTCGATTCTATTCTATTCGATTCATTTTGAATCATTTCGATTTGATTCTGTTCGAGTGGTTTCTATTAGATTCTTTTCGATTTGATTCAATTCGATTCGAGTCTTTTTGATTCGAGTCTTTTCGACTCGATGCAATTCAATACGATTCTTTTAGATTCGATTCGATTGTTTTCGTTTCGATTTGACTTTTTTTGATTCGATTCTTTTCGATTCGATTGTTTTCAATTCGATTGATTCGATTCTTTTCAATTCTATGCTATTCAAAGCGATTCTTTTGTATTTGATTCGATTCGATTGTTTTCTTTTTGATTCGGTTCGATTCGTTTCTTTTCGATTCGATTCAATTCTTTTCGATTCGATTCTTTTCGATTCGATTTGATTCTTTTCGATTCTATTCTATTCTATTCTTTTGTATTCCATTCGAATCGATTCGTTTTGATTGAATTCGATTCTTTTCGATTCGATTCAATTAGATTATTTTCGATTGGATTCAATTTGTTTCGATTCGAATCAATTTGATTCTTTTCGATTGGATTCCATTCGATTCCTTTCGATTTGATTCAATTCGATTCTTTTCGATTCTATTCATTTCGATGATTTTCGTTGAGATTAGTTTCTTTTCGATTTGATTTTTTTCGGTTCGAGTCGATTCATTTCGCTTATTTTGGTTACGATCAATTCAATTCGATTCTTTTTGATTTGATTTGATTCTATTCGATTTCTTTCGATTCTATTCTATTGTATTCTTTTCGATTCGATTCCATTCAATCCGATTCTTTTCGATTCGATTCGATTGTTTTAGATTTGATTCCATTCTTTCGATTCTATTTGATATGATTCTTTTCGATTCGATTTGATACGATACTTTTTATTTTGATTCGAATCGATTCTCTTCGGTTCGATTCGTTTTGATTTTCGATTCAGTTCTATTCGAATTTTTTCGATTTGATTCGATTCGATTCTTTTAGATTCTACTTGATTTGTTTCTTTTCGATTTGTTTTGATTCGATTCCTTTTGATTCATCTCGATTCGATTCGATTCTTTTGTTTCTTTTTTTATTTTTTTTATTTTTTTTATTCTTTTGTTTCGATTCGATTGTTTTCAATTCGAATCTTTTCGTTACATGGAATTCGATTCTTTTCGTTTGATTCTTTATGATTTTTTTCAACGCGATTCAATTCGATTCTTTTTTTATGATAGTCACAGAGAGAGAGAGGCAGAGACACAGGCAGAGGGAGTAGCAGGCTCCATGCACCGGGTGCCCGATGTGGGATTCGATCCCGGGTCTCCAGGAACGCGCCCTGGGCAAAGGCAGGCGCTAAACAGCTGTGCCACCCAGGGATCCCTCAATTCGATTCTTTTTTATTCGAATCTATTCTATTCTTTTTGATTCGATTTGATTCTATTCGTTTTTTTCGATTTGATTCGATTAGTTCCTTTTTGATTCAATTCAATTCATTTCTTTTGATTCAAATCAATTCGATTCTTTTGGATTCGATTCTTTTGGATTCGAATTGAGTAGAATCTTTTCATTTCGATCAGATTCATTTCAATTCGATTCTTTTCGATTCGAATGTTTTCGAATCAATTCGATACTTTTTGATTCGATTCGATTCTTTTCGTGTCGATTTGATTCTTTTCGATTCGATTCTTTTCTATTTGAATCGATTCGATTCTTTTCATTTCGATTCGATTTGATTCAATTCGATTCTTTTCGATCAATTCAATTTGATTGTTTTCGATTTGATTCGATTCGATTCTTTTCTATTCTATTCAATTCGATTATTTTCCATTCGATGAAGCAATTGGATTCTTTTCTATTCGATTCGATTCTTTTCGATTCGATTCGACTCGATTTCATGCTTTTTGATTCGATTCGACTAGAATTTAATCGACTGATTCAATTTGATTCTTTTCTTTTCGGTTGGATTTTTTTCTATTCGATTTTTTTCTATTCAATTCGATTCTTTCAATATAATTCGATTCGATTCGATTCGATTTGATTCAATTCTTTTCGTTTCAAATAGATTCGTTTCAATTCGAGTCTTTTCAATTTGATGCTTTTCGATTCGGTTCGATTTCATATTTTTAATTTGATTCGAGTCTTTTCGATTCGATTCGATTCTTCTCAATTCGATTCTTTTCGATTCGATTCTTTTTGATTCGATTCATTTCGATTCGATTCGATTCTTTTCAATCCGATTTGATGCTTTTCCATTTGATCTGATTTGTTTCATTTCGATTCTTTTCAATTCATTTCGATTCTTTTCGATTCCATTAAATTTGATTCGATTCTTTTCGATTCGATTAGATTCTTTTCGATTTGATTCCATTCAGTTCGATCCTTTTCGATTCGATTGGATTCTTTTCGATTTGATTCAATTCTTTCGATTCGATTTGATTTGATTCTTTTCTATTCGATTCAATACGATTCTTTTCATTTCGATTCTAATCGATTCTCTTCGATTCGTTTCGATTCTATTCGATTTTTTTCGATTCTATTCTATTCGATTCATTTTGAATCATTTCCATTTGATTCTGTTCGAGTGGTTTCTATTAGATTCTTTTCGATTTGATTCAATTCGATTCGAGTCTTTTTGATTCGAGTCTTTTCAACTCGATGCAATTCAATACGATACTTTTAGATTCGATTCGATTCGATTGTTTTCGTTTCGATTCGACTTTTTTTGATTCGATTCTTTTCGATTCGATTGTTTTCAATTCGATTGATTCGATTCTTTTCAATTCTATGCTATTCAAAGCGATTCTTTTGTATTTGATTCGATTCGATTGTTTTCTTTTGATTCGGTTCGATTCGTTTCTTTTCGATTCGATTCAATTCTTTTTGATTCGATTCTTTTCGATTCGATTTGATTCTTTTCGATTCTATTCTATTCTATTCTTTTGTATTCCATTCGAATCGATTCGTTTTGATTGAATTCGATTCTTTTCGATTCGATTCAATTAGATTCTTTTCGATTGGATTCAATTTGTTTCGATTCGAATCAATTTGATTCTTTTCGATTGGATTCCATTCGATTCCTTTCGATTTGATTCAATTCGATTCTTTTCGATTCTATTCATTTCGATGATTTTCGTTGAGATTAGATTCTTTTCGATTTGATTTTTTTCGGTTCGAGTCGATTCATTTCGCTTATTTTGGTTACGATCAATTCAATTCGATTCTTTTTATTTGATTTGATTCTATTCGATTTCTTTCGATTCTATTCTATTGTATTCTTTTCGATTCGATTCCATTCAATCCGATTCTTTTCGAATCGATTCGATTGTTTTAGATTTGATTCCATTCTTTCGATTCTATTTGATATGATTCTTTTCGATTCGATTTGATACGATACTTTTTATTTTGATTCGAATCGATTCTCTTCGGTTCGATTCGTTTTGATTTTCGATTCAATTCTATTCGAATTTTTTCGATTTGATTCGATTCGATTCTTTTAGATTCTACTTGATTTGTTTCTTTTCAATTTGTTTTGATTCGATTCTTTTTGATTCATCTCGATTCGATTCGATTCTTTTGTTTCTTTTTTTATTTTTTTTATTTTTTTTTCTTTTGTTTCAATTCGATTATTTTCAATTCGAATCTTTTCGTTACATGGAATTCGATTCTTTTCGTTTGATTCTTTATGATTTTTTTCAACGCGATTCAATTCGATTCTTTTTTTATGATAGTCACAGAGAGAGAGAGGCAGAGACACAGGCAGAGGGAGTAGCAGGCTCCATGCACCGGGTGCCCGATGTGGGATTCGATCCCGGGTCTCCAGGAACGCGCCCTGGGCAAAGGCAGGCGCTAAACAGCTGTGCCACCCAGGGATCCCTCAATTCGATTCTTTTTTATTCGAATCTATTCGATTCTTTTTGATTCGATTTGATTCTATTCGTTTTTTTCGATTTGATTCGATTAGTTCCTTTTTGATTCAATTCAATTCATTTCTTTTGATTCAAATCAATTCGATTCTTTTGGATTCGATTCGATTCTTTTGGATTCGATTATTTTGGATTCGAATCGAGTAGAATCTTTTCATTTCGATCGGATTCATTTCAATTCGATTCTTTTCGATTCGAATGTTTTCGAATCAATTCGATACTTTTTGATTCGAATCGATTCTTTTCGTGTCGATTTGATTCTTTTCGATTCGATTCTTTTCTATTTGAATCGATTCGATTCTTTTCATTTCTATTCGATTTGATTCAATTCGATTCTTTTCGATCAATTCAATTTGATTGTTTTCGATTTGATTCGATTCGATTCTTTTCTATTCTATTCAATTCGATTATTTTCCATTCGATGAAGCAATTGGATTCTTTTCGATTCGATTCGATTCTTTTCGATTCGATTCGACTCGATTTCATGCTTTTTGATTCGATTCGACTAGAATTTAATCGACTGATTCAATTTGATTCTTTTCTTTTCGGTTGGATTCTTTTCTATTCGATTTTTTTCTATTCAATTCGATTCTTTCAATTCAATTCGATTCGATTCGATTCGATTCGATTCAATTCTTTTCGTTTCAAATCGATTCGTTTCAATTCGAGTCTTTTCAATTTGATGCTTTTCGATTCGGTTCGATTTGATATTTTTAATTTGATTCGAGTCTTTTCGATTCGATTCGATTCTTTTCAATTCGATTCTTTTCGATTCGAGTCTTTTTGATTCGATTCATTTCGATTCGATTCGATTCTTTTCAATCCGATTTGATGCTTTTCCATTTGATCTGATTTGTTTCATTTCGATTCTTTTCGATTCAATTCGATTCTTTTCGATTCCATTAAATTTGATTCGATTCTTTTCGATTCGATTAGATTCTTTTCGATTTGATTCCATTCAGTTCGATTCTTTTCGATTCGATTGGATTCTTTTCGATTTGATTCAATTCTTTCGATTCGATTTGATTTGATTCTTTTCGATTCGATTCAATACGATTCTTTTCATTTCGATTCTAATCGATTCTCTTCGATTCTTTTCGATTCGTTTCGATTCTATTCGATTTTTTTCGATTCTATTCTATTCGATTCATTTTGAATCATTTCGATTTGATTCTGTTCGAGTGGTTTCTATTAGATTCTTTTCGATTTGATTCAATTCGATTCGAGTCTTTTTGATTCGAGTCTTTTCGACTCGATGCAATTCAATACGATTCTTTTAGATTCGATTCGATTCGATTGTTTTCGTTTCGATTCGACTTTTTTTGATTCGATTCTTTTCGATTCGATTGTTTTCAATTCGATTGATTCGATTCTTTTCAATTCTATGCTATTCAAAGCGATTCTTTTGTATTTGATTCGATTCGATTGTTTTCTTTTTGATTCGGTTCGATTCGTTTCTTTTCGATTCGATTCAATTCTTTTCGATTCGATTCTTTTCGATTCGATTTGATTCTTTTCGATTCGATTCTATTCTATTCTTTTGTATTCCATTCGAATCGATTCGTTTTGATTGAATTCGATTCTTTTCGATTCGATTCAATTAGATTCTTTTCGATTGGATTCAATTTGTTTCGATTCGAATCAATTTGATTCTTTTCGATTGGATTCCATTCGATTCCTTTCGATTTGATTCAATTCGATTCTTTTCGATTCTATTCATTTCGATGATTTTCGTTGAGATTAGATTCTTTTCGATTTGATTTTTTCGGTTCGAGTCGATTCATTTCGCTTATTTTGGTTACGATCAATTCAATTCGATTCTTTTTGATTTGATTTGATTCTATTCGATTTCTTTCGATTCTATTCTATTGTATTCTTTTCGATTCGATTCCATTCAATCCGATTCTTTTCGATTCGATTCGATTGTTTTAGATTTGATTCCATTCTTTCGATTCTATTTGATATGATTCTTTTCGATTCGATTTGATACGATACTTTTTATTTTGATTCGAATCGATTCTCTTCGGTTCGATTCGTTTTGATTTTCGATTCAATTCTATTCGAATTTTTTCGATTTGATTCGATTCGATTCTTTTAGATTCTACTTGATTTGTTTCTTTTCGATTTGTTTTGATTCGATTCTTTTTGATTCATCTCGATTCGATTCGATTCTTTTGTTTCTTTTTTTATTTTTTTTATTTTTTTTATTCTTTTGTTTCGATTCGATTGTTTTCAATTCGAATCTTTTCGTTACATGGAATTCGATTCTTTTCGTTTGATTCTTTATGATTTTTTTCAACGCGATTCAATTCGATTCTTTTTTTATGATAGTCACAGAGAGAGAGAGGCAGAGACACAGGCAGAGGGAGTAGCAGGCTCCATGCACCGGGTGCCCGATGTGGGATTCGATCCCGGGTCTCCAGGAACGCGCCCTGGGCAAAGGCAGGCGCTAAACAGCTGTGCCACCCAGGGATCCCTCAGTTCGATTCTTTTTATTCGAATCTATTCGATTCTTTTTGATTCGATTTGATTCTATTCGTTTTTTTCGATTTGATTCGATTAGTTCCTTTTTGATTCAATTCAATTCATTTCTTTTGATTCAAATCATTTTGATTCTTTTGGATTCGATTCGATTCTTTTGGATTCGATTCTTTTGGATTCGAATCTAGTTGAATCTTTTCATTTCGATCGGATTCATTTCAATTCGATTCTTTTCGATTCGAATGTTTTCGAATCAATTCGATACTTTTTGATTCGATTCGATTCTTTTCGTGTCGATTTGATTCTTTTCGATTCGATTCTTTTCTATTTGAATCGATTCGATTCTTTTCATTTCGATTCGATTTAATTCAATTCGATTCTTTTCGATCAATTCAATTTGATTGTTTTCGATTTGATTCGATTCGATTCTTTTCTATTCTATTCAATTCGATTATTTTCCATTCGATGAAGCAATTGGATTCTTTTCGATTCTTTTCGATTCGATTCGACTCGATTTCATGCTTTTTGATTCGATTCGACTAGAATTTAATCGACTGATTCAATTTGATTCTTTTCTTTTCGGTTGGATTCTTTTCTATTCGATTTTTTTCTATTCAATTCGATTCTTTCAATTCAATTCGATTCGATTCGATTCGATTCAATTCTTTTCGTTTCAAATCGATTCGTTTCAATTCGAGTCTTTTCAATTTGATGCTTTTCGATTCGGTTCGATTTGATATTTTTAATTTGATTCGACTCTTTTCGATTCGATTCGATTCTTTTCAATTCGATTCTTTTCGATTCGAGTCTTTTTGATTCGATTCATTTCGATTCGATTCGATTCTTTTCAATCCGATTTGATGCTTTTCCATTTGATCTGATTTGTTTCATTTCGATTCTTTTCGATTCAATTCGATTCTTTTCGATTCCATTAAATTTGATTCGATTCTTTTCGATTCGATTAGATTCTTTTCGATTTGATTCCATTCAGTTCGATTCTTTTCGATTCGATTGGATTCTTTTCGATTTGATTCAATTCTTTCGATTCGATTTGATTTGATTCTTTTCGATTCGATTCAATACGATTCTTTTCATTTCGATTCTAATCGATTCTCTTCGATTCTTTTCGATTCGTTTCGATTCTATTCGATTTTTTTCGATTCTATTCTATTCGATTCATTTTGAATCATTTCGATTTGATTCTGTTCGAGTGGTTTCTATTAGATTCTTTTCGATTTGATTCAATTCGATTCGAGTCTTTTTGATTCGAGTCTTTTCGACTCGATGCAATTCAATACGATTCTTTTAGATTCGATTCGATTCGATTGTTTTCGTTTCGATTCGACTTTTTTTGATTCGATTCTTTTCGATTCGATTGTTTTCAATTCGATGGATTCGATTCTTTTCAATTCTATGCTATTCAAAGCGATTCTTTTGTATTTGATTCGATTCGATTGTTTTCTTTTTGATTCGGTTCGATTCGTTTCTTTTCGATTCGATTCAATTCTTTTCGATTCGATTCTTTTCGATTCGATTTGATTCTTTTCGATTCTATTCTATTCTATTCTTTTGTATTCCATTCGAATCGATTCGTTTTGATTGAATTCGATTCTTTTCGATTCGATTCAATTAGATTCTTTTCGATTGGATTCAATTTGTTTCGATTCGAATCAATTTGATTCTTTTCGATTGGATTCCATTCGATTCCTTTCGATTTGATTCAATTCGATTCTTTTCGATTCTATTCATTTCGATGATTTTCGTTGAGATTAGATTCTTTCGATTTGATTTTTTTCGGTTCGAGTCGATTCATTTCGCTTATTTTGGTTACGATCAATTCAATTCGATTCTTTTTGATTTGATTTGATTCTATTCGATTTCTTTCGATTCTATTCTATTGTATTCTTTTCGATTCGATTCCATTCAATCCGATTCTTTTCGATTCGATTCGATTGTTTTAGATTTGATTCCATTCTTTCGATTCTATTTGATATGATTCTTTTCGATTCGATTTGATACGATACTTTTTATTTTGATTCGAATCGATTCTCTTCGGTTCGATTCGTTTTGATTTTCGATTCAATTCTATTCGAATTTTTTCGATTTGATTCGATTCGATTCTTTTAGATTCTACTTGATTTGTTTCTTTTCGATTTGTTTTGATTCGATTCTTTTTGATTCATCTCGATTCGATTCGATTCTTTTGTTTCTTTTTTTATTTTTTTTATTTTTTTTATTCTTTTGTTTCGATTCGATTGTTTTCAATTCGAATCTTTTCGTTACATGGAATTCGATTCTTTTCGTTTGATTCTTTATGATTTTTTTCAACGCGATTCAATTCGATTCTTTTTTTATGATAGTCACAGAGAGAGAGAGGCAGAGACACAGGCAGAGGGAGTAGCAGGCTCCATGCACCGGGTGCCCGATGTGGGATTCGATCCCGGGTCTCCAGGAACGCGCCCTGGGCAAAGGCAGGCGCTAAACAGCTGTGCCACCCAGGGATCCCTCAGTTCGATTCTTTTTTATTCGAATCTATTCGATTCTTTTTGATTCGATTTGATTCTATTCGTTTTTTTCGATTTGATTCGATTAGTTCCTTTTTGATTCAATTCAATTCATTTCTTTTGATTCAAATCAATTCGATTCTTTTGGATTCGATTCGATTCTTTTGGATTCGATTCTTTTGGATTCGAATCGAGTAGAATCTTTTCATTTCGATCGGATTCATTTCAATTCGATTCTTTTCGATTCGAATGTTTTCGAATCAATTCGATACTTTTTGATTCGATTCGATTCTTTTCGTGTCGATTTGATTCTTTTCGATTCGATTCTTTTCTATTTGAATCGATTCGATTCTTTTCATTTCGATTCGATTTGATTCAATTCGATTCTTTTCGATCAATTCAATTTGATTGTTTTCGATTTGATTCGATTCGATTCTTTTCTATTCTATTCAATTCAATTATTTTCCATTCGATGAAGCAATTGGATTCTTTTCGATTCGATTCGATTCTTTTCGATTCGATTCGACTCGATTTCATGCTTTTTGATTCGATTCGACTAGAATTTAATCGACTGATTCAATTTGATTCTTTTCTTTTCGGTTGGATTCTTTTCTATTCGATTTTTTTCTATTCAATTCGATTCTTTCAATTCAATTCGATTCGATTCGATTCGATTCGATTCAATTCTTTTCGTTTCAAATCGATTCGTTTCAATTCGAGTCTTTTCAATTTGATGCTTTTCGATTCGGTTCGATTTGATATTTTTAATTTGATTCGAGTCTTTTCGATTCGATTCGATTCTTTTCAATTCGATTCTTTTCGATTCGAGTCTTTTTGATTCGATTCATTTCGATTCGATTCGATTCTTTTCAATCCGATTTGATGCTTTTCCATTTGATCTGATTTGTTTCATTTCGATTCTTTTCGATTCAATTCGATTCTTTTCGATTCCATTAAATTTGATTCGATTCTTTTCGATTCGATTAGATTCTTTTCGATTTGATTCCATTCAGTTCGATTCTTTTCGATTCGATTGGATTCTTTTCGATTTGATTCAATTCTTTCGATTCGATTTGATTTGATTCTTTTCGATTCGATTAAATACGATTCTTTTCATTTCGATTCTAATCGATTCTCTTCTATTCTTTTCGATTCGTTTCGATTCTATTCGATTTTTTTCGATTCTATTCTATTCGATTCATTTTGAATCATTTCGATTTGATTCTGTTCGAGTGGTTTCTATTAGATTCTTTTCGATTTGATTCAATTCGATTCGAGTCTTTTTGATTCGAGTCTTTTCGACTCGATGCAATTCAATACGATTCTTTTAGATTCGATTCGATTCGATTGTTTTCATTTCGATTCGACTTTTTTTGATTCGATTCTTTTCGATTCGATTGTTTTCAATTCGATGGATTCGATTCTTTTCAATTCTATGCTATTCAAAGCGATTCTTTTGTATTTGATTCGATTCGATTGTTTTCTTTTTGATTTGGTTCGATTCGTTTCTTTTCGATTCGATTCAATTCTTTTCGATTCGATTCTTTTCGATTCGATTTGATTCTTTTCGATTCTATTCTATTCTATTCTTTTGTATTCCATTCGAATCGATTCGTTTTGATTGAATTCGATTCTTTTCGATTCGATTCAATTAGATTCTTTTCGATTGGATTCAATTTGTTTCGATTCGAATCAATTTGATTCTTTTCGATTGGATTCCATTCGATTCCTTTCGATTTGATTCAATTCGATTCTTTTCAATTCTATTCATTTCGATGATTTTCTTTGAGATTAGATTCTTTTCGATTTGATTTTTTTCGGTTGGAGTCGATTCATTTCGCTTATTTTGGTTACGATCAATTCAATTCGATTCTTTTTGATTTGATTTGATTCTATTCGATTTCTTTCGATTCTATTCTATTGTATTCTTTTCGATTCGATTCCATTCAATCCGATTCTTTTCGATTCGATTCGATTGTTTTAGATTTGATTCCATTCTTTCGATTCTATTTGATATGATTCTTTTCGATTCGATTTGATACGATACTTTTTATTTTGATTCGAATCGATTCTCTTCTGTTCGATTCGTTTTGATTTTCGATTCAATTCTATTCGAATTTTTTCGATTTGATTCGATTCGATTCTTTTAGATTCTACTTGATTTGTTTCTTTTCGATTTGTTTTGATTCGATTCTTTTTGATTCATCTCGATTCGATTCGATTCTTTTGTTTCATTTTTTATTTTTTTTATTCTTTTGTTTCGATTCGATTGTTTTCAATTCGAATCTTTTCGTTACATGGAATTCGATTCTTTTCGTTTGATTCTTTATGATTTTTTTCAACGCGATTCAATTCGATTCTTTTTTTATGATAGTCACAGAGAGAGAGAGGCAGAGACACAGGCAGAGGGAGTAGCAGGCTCCATGCACCGGGTGCCCGATGTGGGATTCGATCCCGGGTCTCCAGGAACGCGCCCTGGGCAAAGGCAGGCGCTAAACAGCTGTGCCACCCAGGGATCCCTCAGTTCGATTCTTTTTATTCGAATCTATTCGATTCTTTTCGATTCGATTAGATTCTTTTCGATTTGATTCCATTCAGTTCGATTCTTTTCGATTCGATTGGATTCTTTTCGATTTGATTCAATTTTTTCGATTCGATTTGATTTGATTCTTTTCGATTCGATTCAATACGATTCTTTTCATTTCGATTCTAATCGATTCTCTTCGATTGTTTTCGATTCGTTTCGATTCTATTCGATTTTTTTCGATTCTATTCTATTCGATTCATTTTGAATCATTTCGATTTGATTCTGTTCGAGTGGTTTCTATTAGATTCTTTTCGATTTGATTCAATTCGATTCGAGTCTTTTTGATTTGAGTCTTTTCGACTCGATGCAATTCAATACGATTCTTTTAGATTCGATTCGATTAATTGTTTTCAATCCGATTTGATGCTTTTCCATTTGATCTGATTTGTTTCATTTCGATTCTTTTCGATTCAATTCGATTCTTTTCGATTCCATTAAATTTGATTCGATTCTTTTCGATTCGATTAGATTCTTTTCGATTTGATTCCATTCAGTTCGATTCTTTTCGATTCGATTGGATTCTTTTCGATTTGATTCAATTTTTTCGATTCGATTTGATTTGATTCTTTTCGATTCGATTCAATACGATTCTTTTCATTTCGATTCTAATCGATTCTCTTCGATTCAATTTGTTTCGATTCGTTTCGATTCTATTCGATTTTTTTCGATTCTATTCTATTCGATTCATTTTGAATCATTTCGATTTGATTCTGTTCGAGTGGTTTCTATTAGATTCTTTTCGATTTGATTCAATTCGATTCGAGTCTTTTTGATTCGAGTCTTTTCGACTCGATGCAATTCAATACGATTCTTTTAGATTCGATTCGATTCGATTGTTTTCGTTTCGATTCGACTTTTTTTGATTCGATTCTTTTCGATTCGATTGTTCTCAATTCGATTGATTCGATTCTTTTCAATTCTATGCTATTCAAAGCGATTCTTTTGTATTTGATTCGATTCGATTGTTTTCTTTTTGATTCGGTTCGATTCGTTTCTTTTCGATTCGATTCAATTCTTTTCGATTCGATTCTTTTCGATTCGATTTGATTCTTTTCGATTCTATTCTATTCTATTCTTTTGTATTCCATTCGAATCGATTCGTTTTGATTGAATTCGATTCTTTTCGATTCGATTCAATTAGATTCTTTTCGATTGGATTCAATTTGTTTCGATTCGAATCAATTTGATTCTTTTCGATTGGATTCCATTCGATTCCTTTCGATTTGATTCAATTCGATTCTTTTCGATTCTATTCATTTCGATGATTTTCGTTGAGATTAGATTCTTTTCGATTTGATTTTTTTCGGTTCGAGTCGATTCATTTCGCTTATTTTGGTTACGATCAATTCAATTCGATTCTTTTTGATTTGATTTGATTCTATTCGATTTCTTTCGATTCTATTCTATTGTATTCTTTTCGATTCGATTCCATTCAATCCGATTCTTTTCGATTCGATTCGATTGTTTTAGATTTGATTCCATTCTTTCGATTCTATTTGATATGATTCTTTTCGATTCGATTTGATACGATACTTTTTATTTTGATTCGAATCGATTCTCTTCTGTTCGATTCGTTTTGATTTTCGATTCAATTCTATTCGAATTTTTTCGATTTGATTCGATTCGATTCTTTTAGATTCTACTTGATTTGTTTCTTTTCGATTTGTTTTGATTCGATTCTTTTTGATTCATCTCGATTCGATTCGATTCTTTTGTTTCATTTTTTATTTTTTTTATTTTTTTTATTCTTTTGTTTCGATTCGATTGTTTTCAATTCGAATCTTTTCGTTACATGGAATTCGATTCTTTTCGTTTGATTCTTTATGATTTTTTTCAACGCGATTCAATTCGATTCTTTTTTTATGATAGTCACAGAGAGAGAGAGGCAGAGACACAGGCAGAGGGAGTAGCAGGCTCCATGCACCGGGTGCCCGATGTGGGATTCGATCCCGGGTCTCCAGGAACGCGCCCTGGGCAAAGGCAGGCGCTAAACAGCTGTGCCACCCAGGGATCCCTCAATTCGATTTTTTTATTCGAATCTATTCGATTCTTTTTGATTCGATTTGATTCTATTCGTTTTTTTCGATTTGATTCGATTAGTTCCTTTTTGATTCAATTCAATTCATTTCTTTTGATTCAATTCAATTCGATTCTTTTGGATTCGATTCGATTCTTTTGGATTCGATTCTTTTGGATTCGAATCGAGTAGATTCTTTTCATTTCGATCGGATTCATTTCAATTCGATTCTTTTCGATTCGAATGTTTTCGAATCAATTCGATACTTTTTGATTCGATTCGATTCTTTTCGTGTCGATTTGATTCTTTTCGATTCGATTCTTTTCTATTTGAATCGATTCGATTCTTTTCATTTCGATTCGATTTGATTCAATTCGATTCTTTTCGATCAATTCAATTTGATTGTTTTCGATTTGATTCGATTCGATTCTTTTCTATTCTATTCAATTCGATTATTTTCCATTCGATGAAGCAATTGGATTCTTTTCGATTCGATTCGATTCTTTTCGATTCGATTCGACTCGATTTCATGCTTTTTGATTCGATTCGACTAGAATTTAATCGACTGATTCAATTTGATTCTTTTCTTTTCGGTTGGATTCTTTTCTATTCGATTTTTTTCTATTCAATTCGATTCTTTCAATTCAATTCGATTCGATTCGATTCGATTCAATTCTTTTCGTTTCAAATCGATTCGTTTCAATTCGAGTCTTTTCAATTTGATGCTTTTCGATTCGGTTCGATTTGATATTTTTAATTTGATTCGAGTCTTTTCGATTCGATTCGATTCTTTTCAATTCGATTCTTTTCGATTCGAGTCTTTTTGATTCGATTCATTTCTATTCGATTCGATTCTTTTCAATCCGATTTGATGCTTTTCCATTTGATCTGATTTGTTTCATTTCGATTCTTTTCGATTCAATTCGATTCTTTTCGATTCCATTAAATTTGATTCGATTCTTTTCGATTCGATTAGATTCTTTTCGATTTGATTCCATTCAGTTCGATTCTTTTCGATTCGATTGGATTCTTTTCGATTTGATTCAATTCTTTCGATTCGATTTGATTTGATTCTTTTCGATTCGATTCAATACGATTCTTTTCATTTCGATTCTAATCGATTCTCTTCGATTCAATTTGTTTCGATTCGTTTCGATTCTATTCGATTTTTTTCGATTCTATTCTATTCGATTCATTTTGAATCATTTCGATTTGATTCTGTTCGAGTGGTTTCTATTAGATTCTTTTCAATTTGATTCAATTCGATTCGAGTCTTTTTGATTCGAGTCTTTTCGACTCGATGCAATTCAATACGATTCTTTTAGATTCGATTCGATTCGATTGTTTTCGTTTCGATTTGACTTTTTTTGATTCGATTCTTTTCGATTCGATTGTTTTCAATTCGATTGATTCGATTCTTTTCAATTCTATGCTATTCAAAGCGATTCTTTTGTATTTGATTCGATTCGATTGTTTTCTTTTTGATTCGGTTCGATTCGTTTCTTTTCGATTCGATTCAATTCTTTTCGATTCGATTCTTTTCGATTCGATTTGATTCTTTTCGATTCTATTCTATTCTATTCTTTTCTATTCCATTCGAATCGATTCGTTTTGATTGAATTCGATTCTTTTCGATTCGATTCAATTAGATTCTTTTCGATTGGATTCAATTTGTTTCGATTCGATTCAATTTGATTCTTTTCGATTGGATTCCATTCGATTCTTTTCGATTTGATTCAATTCGATTCTTTTCGATTCTATTCATTTCGATGATTTTCGTTGAGATTAGATTCTTTTCGATTTGATTTTTTCGGTTCGAGTCGATTCATTTCGCTTATTTTGGTTAGGATCAATTCAATTCGATTCTTTTTGATTTGATTTGATTCTATTCGATTTCTTTCGATTCTATTCTATTGTATTCTTTTCTTTTCCATTCCGTTCAATTCGATTCTTTTCGATTCGATTCGATTGTTTTAGATTTGATGCCCATTCTTTCGATTCTATTTGATATGATTCTTTTCGATTCCATTTGATACGATAGTTTTTATTTTGATTCGAATCGATTCTCTTCGGTTCGATTCGTTTTGATTCTTTTCGATTCAATTCTATTCAAATTTTTTCGATTTGATTCGATTCTATTCTTTTAGATTCTACTTGATTTGTTTCTTTTCGATTCGTTTTGATTCGATTCTTTTTGATTCATCTCGATTCGATTCGATTCTTTTGTTTCTTTTTTTATTTTTTTTTATTTTTTTTTTCTTTTGTTTCGATTCGATTGTTTTCAATTCGAATCTTTTCGTTACATGGAATTCGATTCTTTTCGTTTGATTCTTTATGATTTTTTTCAACGCGATTCTATTCGATTCTTTTTTTATGATAGTCACAGAGAGAGAGAGGCAGAGACACAGGCAGAGGGAGTAGCAGGCTCCATTCACCGGGTGCCCGATGTGGGATTCGATCCCGGGTCTCCAGGAACGCGCCCTGGGCCAAAAAAAAGGCGCTAAACAGCTGCGCCACCCAGGGATCCCTCAATTCGATTCTTTTTTATTCAAATCTATTCGATTCTTTTTGATTCGATTTGATTCTATTCGTTTTTTTCGATTTGATTCGATTAGTTCCTTTTTGATTCAATTCAATTCATTTCTTCTGATTCGATTCAATTCGATTCTTTTGGATTCGATTCGATTCTCTTGGATTCGATTCTTTTGGATTCGAATCGAGTGGATTCTTTTCATTGCGATCGGATTCATTTCAATTCGATTCTTTTCGATTCGATTGTTTTCAATTCGATTGATTCGATTCTTTTCAATTCTATGCTATTCAAAGCGATTCTTTTGTATTTGATTCGATTCGATTGTTTTCTTTTTGATTCGGTTCGATTCGTTTCTTTTCGATTCGATTCTTTTCGATTCGATTCGATTCTTTTCGATTCGATTTGACTCGATTTCATGCTTTTTGATTCGATTCGATTAGAATTTACTCGACTGATTCAATTTGATTCTTTTCTTTTCGGTTGGATTCTTTTCTATTCGATTTTTTTCTATTCAATTCGATTCTTTCAATATAATTCGATTCGATTCATTCGATTCAATTCAATTCTTTACGTTTCAAATCGATTCGTTTCAATTCGAGTCTTTTCAATTTGATGCTTTTCGATTCGGTTCGATTTGATATTTTTAATTTGATTCGAGTCTTTTCGATTCGATTCGATTCTTTTCAATTCGATTCTTTTCGATTCGATTCTTTTTGATTCGATTCATTTCGATTCGATTCGATTCTTTTCAATCCGATTTGATGCTTTTCCATTTGATCTGATTTGTTTCATTTCGATTCTTTTCGATTCATTTCGATTCTTTTCGATTCCATTAAATTTGATTCGATTCTTTTCGATTCGATTAGATTCTTTTCGATTTGATTCCATTCAGTTCGATTCTTTTCGATTCGATTGGATTCTTTTCGATTTGATTCAATTCTTTGGATTCGATTTGATTTCTTTTCGATTCGATTCAATACGATTCTTTTCATTTCGATTCTAATCGATTCTCTTCGATTCAATTTGTTTCGATTCGTTTCGATTCTATTCGATTTTTTTCGATTCTATTCTATTCGATTCATTTTGAATCATTTCCATTTGATTCTGTTCGAGTGGTTTCTATTAGATTCTTTTCGATTTGATTCAATTCGATTCGAGTCTTTTTGATTCGAGTCTTTTCGACTCGATGCAATTCAATACGATTCTTTTAGATTCGATTCGATTCGATTGTTTTCGTTTCGATTTGACTTTTTTTGATTCGATTCTTTTCGATTCGATTGTTTTCAATTCGATGGATTCGATTCTTTTCAATTCTATGCTATTCAAAGCGATTCTTTTGTATTTGATTCGATTCGATTGTTTTCTTTTTGATTCGGTTCGATTCGTTTCTTTTCGATTCGATTCAATTCTTTTCGATTCGATTCTTTTCGATTCGATTTGATACTTTTCGATTCGATTCTATTCTATTCTTTTGTATTCCATTCGAATCGATTCGTTTTGATTGAATTCGATTCTTTTCGATTCGATTCAATTAGATTCTTTTCGATTGGATTCAATTTGTTTCAATTCGAATCAATTTGATTCTTTTCGATTGGATTCCATTCGATTCCTTTCGATTTGATTCAATTCGATTCTTTTCGATTCTATTCATTTCGATGATTTTCGTTGAGATTAGTTTCTTTTCGATTTGATTTTTTTCGGTTCGAGTCGATTCATTTCGCTTATTTTGGTTACGATCAATTCAATTCGATTCTTTTTGATTTGATTTGATTCTATTCGATTTCTTTCGATTCTATTCTATTGTATTCTTTTCGATTCGATTCCATTCAATCCGATTCTTTTCGATTCGATTCGATTGTTTTAGATTTGATTCCATTCTTTCGATTCTATTTGATATGATTCTTTTCGATTCGATTTGATACGATACTTTTTATTTTGATTCGAATCGATTCTCTTCGGTTCGATTCGTTTTGATTTTCGATTCAGTTCTATTCGAATTTTTTCGATTTGATTCGATTCGATTCTTTTAGATTCTACTTGATTTGTTTCTTTTCGATTTGTTTTGATTCGATTCCTTTTGATTCATCTCGATTCGATTCGATTCTTTTGTTTCTTTTTTATTTTTTTTATTTTTTTTATTCTTTTGTTTCGATTCGATTGTTTTCAATTCGAATCTTTTCGTTACATGGAATTCGATTCTTTTCGTTTGATTCTTTATGATTTTTTTCAACGCGATTCAATTCGATTCTTTTTTTATGATAGTCACAGAGAGAGAGAGGCAGAGACACAGGCAGAGGGAGTAGCAGGCTCCATGCACCTGGTGCCCGATGTGGGATTCGATCCCGGGTCTCCAGGAACGCGCCCTGGGCAAAGGCAGGCGCTAAACAGCTGTGCCACCCAGGGATCCCTCAATTCGATTCTTTTTTATTCGAATCTATTCTATTCTTTTTGATTCGATTTGATTCTATTCGTTTTTTTTGATTTGATTCGATTAGTTCCTTTTTGATTCAATTCAATTCATTTCTTTTGATTCAAATCAATTCGATTCTTTTGGATTCGATTCTTTTGGATTCGAATCTAGTAGAATCTTTTCATTTCGATCGGATTCATTTCAATTCGATTCTTTTCGATTCGAATGTTTTCGAATCAATTCGATACTTTTTGATTCGATTCGATTCTTTTCGTGTCGATTTGATTCTTTTCGATTCGATTCTTTTCTATTTGAATCGATTCGATTCTTTTCATTTCGATTCGATTTGATTCAATTCGATTCTTTTCGATCAATTCAATTTGATTGTTTTCGATTTGATTCGATTCGATTCTTTTCTATTCTATTCAATTCGATTATTTTCCATTCGATGAAGCAATTGGATTCTTTTCGATTCGATTCGATTCTTTTCGATTCGATTCGACTCGATTTCATGCTTTTTGATTCGATTCGACTAGAATTTAATCGACTGATTCAATTTGATTCTTTTCTTTTCGGTTGGATTTTTTTCTATTCGATTTTTTTCTATTCAATTCGATTCTTTCAATATAATTCGATTCGATTCGATTCGATTTGATTCAATTCTTTTCGTTTCAAATCGATTCGTTTCAATTCGAGTCTTTTCAATTTGATGCTTTTCGATTCGGTTCGATTTCATATTTTTAATTTGATTCGAGTCTTTTCGATTCGATTCGATTCTTCTCAATTCGATTCTTTTCGATTCGATTCTTTTTGATTCGATTCATTTCGATTCGATTCGATTCTTTTCAATCCGATTTGATGCTTTTCCATTTGATCTGATTTGTTTCATTTCGATTCTTTTCAATTCATTTCGATTCTTTTCGATTCCATTAAATTTGATTCGATTCTTTTCGATTCGATTAGATTCTTTTCGATTTGATTCCATTCAGTTCGATCCTTTTCGATTCGATTGGATTCTTTTCGATTTGATTCAATTCTTTCGATTCGATTTGATTTGATTCTTTTCTATTCGATTCAATACGATTCTTTTCATTTCGATTCTAATCGATTCTCTTCGATTCGTTTCGATTCTATTCGATTTTTTTCGATTCTATTCTATTCGATTCATTTTGAATCATTTCGATTTGATTCTGTTCGAGTGGTTTCTATTAGATTCTTTTCGATTTGATTCAATTCGATTCGAGTCTTTTTGATTCGAGTCTTTTCAACTCGATGCAATTCAATACGATACTTTTAGATTCGATTCGATTCGATTGTTTTCGTTTCGATTCGACTTTTTTTGATTCGATTCTTTTCGATTCGATTGTTTTCAATTCGATTGATTCGATTTTTTTCAATTCTATGCTATTCAAAGCGATTCTTTTGTATTTGATTCGATTCGATTGTTTTCTTTTTGATTCGGTTCGATTCGTTTCTTTTCGATTCGATTCAATTCTTTTTGATTCGATTCTTTTCGATTCGATTTGATTCTTTTCGATTCTATTCTATTCTATTCTTTTGTATTCCATTCGAATCGATTCGTTTTGATTGAATTCGATTCTTTTCGATTCGATTCAATTAGATTCTTTTCGATTGGATTCAATTTGTTTCGATTCGAATCAATTTGATTCTTTTCGATTGGATTCCATTCGATTCCTTTCGATTTGATTCAATTCGATTCTTTTCGATTCTATTCATTTCGATGATTTTCGTTGAGATTAGATTCTTTTCGATTTGATTTTTTTCGGTTCGAGTCGATTCATTTCGCTTATTTTGGTTACGATCAATTCAATTCGATTCTTTTTATTTGATTTGATTCTATTCGATTTCTTTCGATTCTATTCTATTGTATTCTTTTCGATTCGATTCCATTCAATCCGATTCTTTTCGATTCGATTCGATTGTTTTAGATTTGATTCCATTCTTTCGATTCTATTTGATATGATTCTTTTCGATTCGATTTGATACGATACTTTTTATTTTGATTCGAATCGATTCTCTTCGGTTCGATTCGTTTTGATTTTCGATTCAATTCTATTCGAATTTTTTCGATTTGATTCGATTCGATTCTTTTAGATTCTACTTGATTTGTTTCTTTTCGATTTGTTTTGATTCGATTCTTTTTGATTCATCTCGATTCGATTCGATTCTTTTGTTTCTTTTTTTATTTTTTTTATTTTTTTTTCTTTTGTTTCAATTCGATTATTTTCAATTCGAATCTTTTCGTTACATGGAATTCGATTCTTTTCGTTTGATTCTTTATGATTTTTTTCAACGCTATTCAATTCGATTCTTTTTTTATGATAGTCACAGAGAGAGAGAGGCAGAGACACAGGCAGAGGGAGTAGCAGGCTCCATGCACCGGGTGCCCGATGTGGGATTCGATCCCGGGTCTCCAGGAACGCGCCCTGGGCAAAGGCAGGCGCTAAACAGCTGTGCCACCCAGGGATCCCTCAATTCGATTCTTTTTTATTCGAATCTATTCGATTCTTTTTGATTCGATTTGATTCTATTCGTTTTTTTCAATTTGATTCGGTTAGTTCCTTTTTGATTCAATTCAATTCATTTCTTTTGATTCAAATCAATTCGATTCTTTTGGATTCGATTCGATTCTTTTGGATTCGATTATTTTGGATTCGAATCGAGTAGAATCTTTTCATTACGATCGGATTCATTTCAATTCGATTCTTTTCGATTCGAATGTTTTCGAATCAATTCGATACTTTTTGATTCGAATCGATTCTTTTCGTGTCGATTTGATTCTTTTCGATTCGATTCTTTTCTATTTGAATCGATTCGATTCTTTTCATTTCTATTCGATTTGATTCAATTCGATTCTTTTCGATCAATTCAATTTGATTGTTTTCGATTTGATTCGATTCGATTCTTTTCTATTCTATTCAATTCGATTATTTTCCATTCGATGAAGCAATTGGATTCTTTTCGATTCGATTCGATTCTTTTCGATTCGATTCGACTCGATTTCATGCTTTTTGATTCGATTCGACTAGAATTTAATCGACTGATTCAATTTGATTCTTTTCTTTTCGGTTGGATTTTTTTCTATTCGATTTTTTTCTATTCAATTCGATTCTTTCAATTCAATTCGATTCGATTCGATTCGATTCGATTCAATTCTTTTCGTTTCAAATCGATTCGTTTCAATTCGAGTCTTTTCAATTTGATGCTTTTCGATTCCGTTCGATTTGATATTTTTAATTTGATTCGAGTCTTTTCGATTCGATTCGATTCTTTTCAATTCGATTCTTTTCGATTCGAGTCTTTTTGATTCGATTCATTTCGATTCGATTCGATTCTTTTCAATCCGATTTGATGCTTTTCCATTTGATCTGATTTGTTTCATTTCGATTCTTTTCGATTCAATTCGATTCTTTTCGATTCCATTAAATTTGATTCGATTCTTTTCGATTCGATTAGATTCTTTTCGATTTGATTCCATTCAGTTCGATTCTTTTCGATTCGATTGGATTCTTTTCGATTTGATTCAATTCTTTCGATTCGATTTGATTTGATTCTTTTCGATTCGATTCAATACGATTCTTTTCATTTCGATTCTAATCGATTCTCTTCGATTCTTTTCGATTCGTTTCGATTCTATTCGATTTTTTTCGATTCTATTCTATTCGATTCATTTTGAATCATTTCGATTTGATTCTGTTCGAGTGGTTTCTATTAGATTCTTTTCGATTTGATTCAATTCGATTCGAGTCTTTTTGATTCGAGTCTTTTCGACTCGATGCAATTCAATACGATTCTTTTAGATTCGATTCGATTCGATTGTTTTCGTTTCGATTCGACTTTTTTTGATTCGATTCTTTTCGATTCGATTGTTTTCAATTCGATTGATTCGATTCTTTTCAATTCTATGCTATTCAAAGCGATTCTTTTGTATTTGATTCGATTCGATTGTTTTCTTTTTGATTCGGTTCGATTCGTTTCTTTTCGATTCGATTCAATTCTTTTCGATTCGATTCTTTTCGATTCGATTTGATTCTTTTCGATTCGATTCTATTCTATTCTTTTGTATTCCATTCGAATCGATTCGTTTTGATTGAATTCGATTCTTTTCGATTCGATTCAATTAGATTCTTTTCGATTGGATTCAATTTGTTTCGATTCGAATCAATTTGATTCTTTTCGATTGGATTCCATTCGATTCCTTTCGATTTGATTCAATTCGATTCTTTTCGATTCTATTCATTTCGATGATTTTCGTTGAGATTAGATTCTTTTCGATTTGATTTTTTCGGTTCGAGTCGATTCATTTCGCTTATTTTGGTTACGATCAATTCAATTCGATTCTTTTTGATTTGATTTGATTCTATTCGATTTCTTTCGATTCTATTCTATTGTATTCTTTTCGATTCGATTCCATTCAATCCGATTCTTTTCGATTCGATTCGATTGTTTTAGATTTGATTCCATTCTTTCGATTCTATTTGATATGATTCTTTTCGATTCGATTTGATACGATACTTTTTATTTTGATTCGAATCGATTCTCTTCGGTTCGATTCGTTTTGATTTTCGATTCAATTCTATTCGAATTTTTTCGATTTGATTCGATTCGATTCTTTTAGATTCTACTTGATTTGTTTCTTTTCGATTTGTTTTGATTCGATTCTTTTTGATTCATCTCGATTCGATTCGATTCTTTTGTTTCTTTTTTTATTTTTTTTATTTTTTTTATTCTTTTGTTTCGATTCGATTGTTTTCAATTCGAATCTTTTCGTTACATGGAATTCGATTCTTTTCGTTTGATTCTTTATGATTTTTTTCAACGCGATTCAATTCGATTCTTTTTTTATGATAGTCACAGAGAGAGAGAGGCAGAGACACAGGCAGAGGGAGTAGCAGGCTCCATGCACCGGGTGCCCGATGTGGGATTCGATCCCGGGTCTCCAGGAACGCGCCCTGGGCAAAGGCAGGCGCTAAACAGCTGTGCCACCCAGGGATCCCTCAGTTCGATTCTTTTTATTCGAATCTATTCGATTGTTTTTGATTCGATTTGATTCTATTCGTTTTTTTCGATTTGATTCGATTAGTTCCTTTTTGATTCAATTCAATTCATTTCTTTTGATTCAAATCATTTTGATTCTTTTGGATTCGATTCGATTCTTTTGGATTCGATTCTTTTGGATTCGAATCTAGTTGAATCTTTTCATTTCGATCGGATTCATTTCAATTCGATTCTTTTCGATTCGAATGTTTTCGAATCAATTCGATACTTTTTGATTCGATTCGATTCTTTTCGTGTCGATTTGATTCTTTTCGATTCGATTCTTTTCTATTTGAATCGATTCGATTCTTTTCATTTCGATTCGATTTGATTCAATTCGATTCTTTTCGATCAATTCAATTTGATTGTTTTCGATTTGATTCGATTCGATTCTTTTCTATTCTATTCAATTCGATTATTTTCCATTCGATGAAGCAATTGGATTCTTTTCGATTCGATTCGATTCTTTTCGATTCGATTCGACTCGATTTCATGCTTTTTGATTCGATTCGACTAGAATTTAATCGACTGATTCAATTTGATTCTTTTCTTTTCGGTTGGATTCTTTTCTATTCGATTTTTTTCTATTCAATTCGATTCTTTCAATTCAATTCGATTCGATTCGATTCGATTCAATTCTTTTCGTTTCAAATCGATTCGTTTCAATTCGAGTCTTTTCAATTTGATGCTTTTCGATTCGGTTCGATTTGATATTTTTAATTTGATTCGACTCTTTTCGATTCGATTCGATTCTTTTCAATTCGATTCTTTTCGATTCGAGTCTTTTTGATTCGATTCATTTCGATTCGATTCGATTCTTTTCAATCCGATTTGATGCTTTTCCATTTGATCTGATTTGTTTCATTTCGATTCTTTTCGATTCAATTCGATTCTTTTCGATTCCATTAAATTTGATTCGATTCTTTTCGATTCGATTAGATTCTTTTCGATTTGATTCCATTCAGTTCGATTCTTTTCGATTCGATTGGATTCTTTTCGATTTGATTCAATTCTTTCGATTCGATTTGATTTGATTCTTTTCGATTCGATTCAATACGATTCTTTTCATTTCGATTCTAATCGATTCTCTTCGATTCTTTTCGATTCGTTTCGATTCTATTCGATTTTTTTCGATTCTATTCTATTCGATTCATTTTGAATCATTTCGATTTGATTCTGTTCGAGTGGTTTCTATTAGATTCTTTTCGATTTGATTCAATTCGATTCGAGTCTTTTTGATTCGAGTCTTTTCGACTCGATGCAATTCAATACGATTCTTTTAGATTCGATTCGATTCGATTGTTTTCGTTTCGATTCGACTTTTTTTGATTCGATTCTTTTCGATTCGATTGTTTTCAATTCGATGGATTCGATTCTTTTCAATTCTATGCTATTCAAAGCGATTCTTTTGTATTTGATTCGATTCGATTGTTTTCTTTTTGATTCGGTTCGATTCGTTTCTTTTCGATTCGATTCAATTCTTTTCGATTCGATTCTTTTCGATTCGATTTGATTCTTTTCGATTCTATTCTATTCTATTCTTTTGTATTCCATTCGAATCGATTCGTTTTGATTGAATTCGATTCTTTTCGATTCGATTCAATTAGATTCTTTTCGATTGGATTCAATTTGTTTCGATTCGAATCAATTTGATTCTTTTCGATTGGATTCCATTCGATTCCTTTCGATTTGATTCAATTCGATTCTTTTCGATTCTATTCATTTCGATGATTTTCGTTGAGATTAGATTCTTTCGATTTGATTTTTTTCGGTTCGAGTCGATTCATTTCGCTTATTTTGGTTACGATCAATTCAATTCGATTCTTTTTGATTTGATTTGATTCTATTCGATTTCTTTCGATTCTATTCTATTGTATTCTTTTCGATTCGATTCCATTCAATCCGATTCTTTTCGATTCGATTCGATTGTTTTAGATTTGATTCCATTCTTTCGATTCTATTTGATATGATTCTTTTCGATTCGATTTGATACGATACTTTTTATTTTGATTCGAATCGATTCTCTTCGGTTCGATTCGTTTTGATTTTCGATTCAATTCTATTCGAATTTTTTCGATTTGATTCGATTCGATTCTTTTAGATTCTACTTGATTTGTTTCTTTTCGATTTGTTTTGATTCGATTCTTTTTGATTCATCTCGATTCGATTCGATTCTTTTGTTTCTTTTTTTATTTTTTTTATTTTTTTTATTCTTTTGTTTCGATTCGATTGTTTTCAATTCGAATCTTTTCGTTACATGGAATTCGATTCTTTTCGTTTGATTCTTTATGATTTTTTTCAACGCGATTCAATTCGATTCTTTTTTTATGATAGTCACAGAGAGAGAGAGGCAGAGACACAGGCAGAGGGAGTAGCAGGCTCCATGCACCGGGTGCCCGATGTGGGATTCGATCCCGGGTCTCCAGGAACGCGCCCTGGGCAAAGGCAGGCGCTAAACAGCTGTGCCACCCAGGGATCCCTCAGTTCGATTCTTTTTTATTCGAATCTATTCGATTCTTTTTGATTCGATTTGATTCTATTCGTTTTTTTCGATTTGATTCGATTAGTTCCTTTTTGATTCAATTCAATTCATTTCTTTTGATTCAAATCAATTCGATTCTTTTGGATTCGATTCGATTCTTTTGGATTCGATTCTTTTGGATTCGAATCGAGTAGAATCTTTTCATTTCGATCGGATTCATTTCAATTCGATTCTTTTCGATTCGAATGTTTTCGAATCAATTCGATACTTTTTGATTCGATTCGATTCTTTTCGTGTCGATTTGATTCTTTTCGATTCGATTCTTTTCTATTTGAATCGATTCGATTCTTTTCATTTCGATTCGATTTGATTCAATTCGATTCTTTTCGATCAATTCAATTTGATTGTTTTCGATTTGATTCGATTCGATTCTTTTCTATTCTATTCAATTCAATTATTTTCCATTCGATGAAGCAATTGGATTCTTTTCGATTCGATTCGATTCTTTTCGATTCGATTCGACTCGATTTCATGCTTTTTGATTCGATTCGACTAGAATTTAATCGACTGATTCAATTTGATTCTTTTCTTTTCGGTTGGATTCTTTTCTATTCGATTTTTTTCTATTCAATTCGATTCTTTCAATTCAATTCGATTCGATTCGATTCGATTCGATTCAATTCTTTTCGTTTCAAATCGATTCGTTTCAATTCGAGTCTTTTCAATTTGATGCTTTTCGATTCGGTTCGATTTGATATTTTTAATTTGATTCGAGTCTTTTCGATTCGATTCGATTCTTTTCAATTCGATTCTTTTCGATTCGAGTCTTTTTGATTCGATTCATTTCGATTCGATTCGATTCTTTTCAATCCGATTTGATGCTTTTCCATTTGATCTGATTTGTTTCATTTCGATTCTTTTCGATTCAATTCGATTCTTTTCGATTCCATTAAATTTGATTCGATTCTTTTCGATTCGATTAGATTCTTTTCGATTTGATTCCATTCAGTTCGATTCTTTTCGATTCGATTGGATTCTTTTCGATTTGATTCAATTCTTTCGATTCGATTTGATTTGATTCTTTTCGATTCGATTCAATACGATTCTTTTCATTTCGATTCTAATCGATTCTCTTCTATTCTTTTCGATTCGTTTCGATTCTATTCGATTTTTTTCGATTCTATTCTATTCGATTCATTTTGAATCATTTCGATTTGATTCTGTTCGAGTGGTTTCTATTAGATTCTTTTCGATTTGATTCAATTCGATTCGAGTCTTTTTGATTCGAGTCTTTTCGACTCGATGCAATTCAATACGATTCTTTTAGATTCGATTCGATTCGATTGTTTTCGTTTCGATTCGACTTTTTTTGATTCGATTCTTTTCGATTCGATTGTTTTCAATTCGATGGATTCGATTCTTTTCAATTCTATGCTATTCAAAGCGATTCTTTTGTATTTGATTCGATTCGATTGTTTTCTTTTTGATTCGGTTCGATTCGTTTCTTTTCGATTCGATTCAATTTTTTTCGATTCGATTCTTTTCGATTCGATTTGATTCTTTTCGATTCTATTCTATTCTATTCTTCTGTATTCCATTCGAATCGATTCGTTTTGATTGAATTCGATTCTTTTCGATTCGATTCAATTAGATTCTTTTCGATTGGATTCAATTTGTTTCGATTCGAATCAATTTGATTCTTTTCGATTGGATTCCATTCGATTCCTTTCGATTTGATTCAATTCGATTCTTTTCGATTCTATTCATTTCGATGATTTTCGTTGAGATTAGATTCTTTTCGATTTGATTTTTTTCGGTTCGAGTCGATTCATTTCGCTTATTTTGGTTACGATCAATTCAATTCGATTCTTTTTGATTTGATTTGATTCTATTCGATTTCTTTCGATTCTATTCTATTGTATTCTTTTCGATTCGATTCCATTCAATCCGATTCTTTTCGATTCGATTCGATTGTTTTAGATTTGATTCCATTCTTTCGATTCTATTTGATATGATTCTTTTCGATTCGATTTGATACGATACTTTTTATTTTGATTCGAATCGATTCTCTTCTGTTCGATTCGTTTTGATTTTCGATTCAATTCTATTCGAATTTTTTCGATTTGATTCGATTCGATTCTTTTAGATTCTACTTGATTTGTTTCTTTTCGATTTGTTTTGATTCGATTCTTTTTGATTCATCTCGATTCGATTCGATTCTTTTGTTTCATTTTTTATTTTTTTTTATTTTTTTTATTCTTTTGTTTCGATTCGATTGTTTTCAATTCGAATCTTTTCGTTACATGGAATTCGATTCTTTTCGTTTGATTCTTTATGATTTTTTTCAACGCGATTCAATTCGATTCTTTTTTTATGATAGTCACAGAGAGAGAGAGGCAGAGACACAGGCAGAGGGAGTAGCAGGCTCCATGCACCGGTTGCCCGATGTGGGATTCGATCCCGGGTCTCCAGGAACGCGCCCTGGGCAAAGGCAGGCGCTAAACAGCTGTGCCACCCAGGGATCCCTCAATTCGATTTTTTTATTCGAATCTATTCGATTCTTTTTGATTCGATTTGATTCTATTCGTTTTTTTCGATTTGATTCGATTAGTTCCTTTTTGATTCAATTCAATTCATTTCTTTTGATTCAATTCAATTCGATTCTTTTGGATTCGATTCGATTCCTTTGGATTCGATTCTTTTGGATTCGAATCGAGTAGATTCTTTTCATTTCGATCGGATTCATTTCAATTCGATTCTTTTCGATTCGAATGTTTTCGAATCAATTCGATACTTTTTGATTCGATTCGATTCTTTTCGTGTCGATTTGATTCTTTTCGATTCGATTCTTTTCTATTTGAATCGATTCGATTCTTTTCATTTCGATTCGATTTGATTCAATTCGATTCTTTTCGATCAATTCAATTTGATTGTTTTCGATTTGATTCGATTCGATTCTTTTCTATTCTATTCAATTCGATTATTTTCCATTCGATGAAGCAATTGGATTCTTTTCGATTCGATTCGATTCTTTTCGATTCGATTCGACTCGATTTCATGCTTTTTGATTCGATTCGACTAGAATTTAATCGACTGATTCAATTTGATTCTTTTCTTTTCGGTTGGATTTTTTTCTATTCGATTTTTTTCTATTCAATTCGATTCTTTCAATTCAATTCGATTCGATTCGATTCGATTCGATTCAATTCTTTTCGTTTCAAATCGATTCGTTTCAATTCGAGTCTTTTCAATTTGATGCTTTTCGATTCGGTTCGATTTGATATTTTTAATTTGATTCGAGTCTTTTCGATTCGATTCGATTCTTTTCAATTCGATTCTTTTCGATTCGAGTCTTTTTGATTCGATTCATTTCGATTCGATTCGATTCTTTTCAATCCGATTTGATGCTTTTCCATTTGATCTGATTTGTTTCATTTCGATTCTTTTCGATTCAATTCGATTCTTTTCGATTCCATTAAATTTGATTCGATTCTTTTCGATTCGATTAGATTCTTTTCGATTTGATTCCATTCAGTTCGATTCTTTTCGATTCGATTGGATTCTTTTCGATTTGATTCAATTCTTTCGATTCGATTTGATTTGATTCTTTTCGATTCGATTCAATACGATTCTTTTCATTTCGATTCTAATCGATTCTCTTCGATTCTTTTCGATTCGTTTCGATTCTATTCGATTTTTTTCGATTCTATTCTATTCGATTCATTTTGAATCATTTCGATTTGATTCTGTTCGAGTGGTTTCTATTAGATTCTTTTCGATTTGATTCAATTCGATTCGAGTCTTTTTGATTCGAGTCTTTTCGACTCGATGCAATTCAATACGATTCTTTTAGATTCGATTCGATTCGATTGTTTTCGTTTCGATTCGACTTTTTTTGATTCGATTCTTTTCGATTCGATTGTTTTCAATTCGATGGATTCGATTCTTTTCAATTCTATGCTATTCAAAGCGATTCTTTTGTATTTGATTCGATTCGATTGTTTTCTTTTTGATTCGGTTCGATTCGTTTCTTTTCGATTCGATTCAATTCTTTTCGATTCGATTCTTTTCGATTCGATTTGATTCTTTTCGATTCTATTCTATTCTATTCTTTTGTATTCCATTCGAATCGATTCGTTTTGATTGAATTCGATTCTTTTCGATTCGATTCAATTAGATTCTTTTCGATTGGATTCAATTTGTTTCGATTCGAATCAATTTGATTCTTTTCGATTGGATTCCATTCGATTCCTTTCGATTTGATTCAATTCGATTCTTTTCGATTCTATTCATTTCGATGATTTTCGTTGAGATTAGATTCTTTCGATTTGATTTTTTTCGGTTCGAGTCGATTCATTTCGCTTATTTTGGTTACGATCAATTCAATTCGATTCTTTTTGATTTGATTTGATTCTATTCGATTTCTTTCGATTCTATTCTATTGTATTCTTTTCGATTCGATTCCATTCAATCCGATTCTTTTCGATTCGATTCGATTGTTTTAGATTTGATTCCATTCTTTCGATTCTATTTGATATGATTCTTTTCGATTCGATTTGATACGATACTTTTTATTTTGATTCGAATCGATTCTCTTCGGTTCGATTCGTTTTGATTTTCGATTCAATTCTATTCGAATTTTTTCGATTTGATTCGATTCGATTCTTTTAGATTCTACTTGATTTGTTTCTTTTCGATTTGTTTTGATTCGATTCTTTTTGATTCATCTCAATTCGATTCGATTCTTTTGTTTCTTTTTTTATTTTTTTTATTCTTTTGTTTCGATTCGATTGTTTTCAATTCGAATCTTTTCGTTACATGGAATTCGATTCTTTTCGTTTGATTCTTTATGATTTTTTTCAACGCGATTCAATTCGATTCTTTTTTTATGATAGTCACAGAGAGAGAGAGGCAGAGACACAGGCAGAGGGAGTAGCAGGCTCCATGCACCGGGTGCCCGATGTGGGATTCGATCCCGGGTCTCCAGGAACGCGCCCTGGGCAAAGGCAGGCGCTAAACAGCTGTGCCACCCAGGGATCCCTCAGTTCGATTCTTTTTTATTCGAATCTATTCGATTCTTTTTGATTCGATTTGATTCTATTCGTTTTTTTCGATTTGATTCGATTAGTTCCTTTTTGATTCAATTCAATTCATTTCTTTTGATTCAAATCAATTCGATTCTTTTGGATTCGATTCGATTCTTTTGGATTCGATTCTTTTGGATTCGAATCGAGTAGAATCTTTTCATTTCGATCGGATTCATTTCAATTCGATTCTTTTCGATTCGAATGTTTTCGAATCAATTCGATACTTTTTGATTCGATTCGATTCTTTTCGTGTCGATTTGATTCTTTTCGATTCGATTCTTTTCTATTTGAATCGATTCGATTCTTTTCATTTCGATTCGATTTGATTCAATTCGATTCTTTTCGATCAATTCAATTTGATTGTTTTCGATTTGATTCGATTCGATTCTTTTCTATTCTATTCAATTCAATTATTTTCCATTCGATGAAGCAATTGGATTCTTTTCGATTCGATTCGATTCTTTTCGATTCGATTCGACTCGATTTCATGCTTTTTGATTCGATTCGACTAGAATTTAATCGACTGATTCAATTTGATTCTTTTCTTTTCGGTTGGATTCTTTTCTATTCGATTTTTTTCTATTCAATTCGATTCTTTCAATTCAATTCGATTCGATTCGATTCGATTCGATTCAATTCTTTTCGTTTCAAATCGATTCGTTTCAATTCGAGTCTTTTCAATTTGATGCTTTTCGATTCGGTTCGATTTGATATTTTTAATTTGATTCGAGTCTTTTCGATTCGATTCGATTCTTTTCAATTCGATTCTTTTCGATTCGAGTCTTTTTGATTCGATTCATTTCGATTCGATTCGATTCTTTTCAATCCGATTTGATGCTTTTCCATTTGATCTGATTTGTTTCATTTCGATTCTTTTCGATTCAATTCGATTCTTTTCGATTCCATTAAATTTGATTCGATTCTTTTCGATTCGATTAGATTCTTTTCGATTTGATTCCATTCAGTTCGATTCTTTTCGATTCGATTGGATTCTTTTCGATTTGATTCAATTCTTTCGATTCGATTTGATTTGATTCTTTTCGATTCGATTCAATACGATTCTTTTCATTTCGATTCTAATCGATTCTCTTCTATTCTTTTCGATTCGTTTCGATTCTATTCGATTTTTTTCGATTCTATTCTATTCGATTCATTTTGAATCATTTCGATTTGATTCTGTTCGAGTGGTTTCTATTAGATTCTTTTCGATTTGATTCAATTCGATTCGAGTCTTTTTGATTCGAGTCTTTTCGACTCGATGCAATTCAATACGATTCTTTTAGATTCGATTCGATTCGATTGTTTTCGTTTCGATTCGACCTTTTTGATTCGATTCTTTTCGATTCGATTGTTTTCAATTCGATGGATTCGATTCTTTTCAATTCTATGCTATTCAAAGCGATTCTTTTGTATTTGATTCGATTCGATTGTTTTCTTTTTGATTTGGTTCGATTCGTTTCTTTTCGATTCGATTCAATTCTTTTCGATTCGATTCTTTTCGATTCGATTTGATTCTTTTCGATTCTATTCTATTCTATTCTTTTGTATTCCATTCGAATCGATTCGTTTTGATTGAATTCGATTCTTTTCGATTCGATTCAATTAGATTCTTTTCGATTGGATTCAATTTGTTTCGATTCGAATCAATTTGATTCTTTTCGATTGGATTCCATTCGATTCCTTTCGATTTGATTCAATTCGATTCTTTTCAATTCTATTCATTTCGATGATTTTCTTTGAGATTAGATTCTTTTCGATTTGATTTTTTTCGGTTCGAGTCGATTCATTTCGCTTATTTTGGTTACGATCAATTCAATTCGATTCTTTTTGATTTGATTTGATTCTATTCGATTTCTTTCGATTCTATTCTATTGTATTCTTTTCGATTCGATTCCATTCAATCCGATTCTTTTCGATTCGATTCGATTGTTTTAGATTTGATTCCATTCTTTCGATTCTATTTGATATGATTCTTTTCGATTCGATTTGATACGATACTTTTTATTTTGATTCGAATCGATTCTCTTCGGTTCGATTCGTTTTGATTTTCGATTCAATTCTATTCGAATTTTTTCGATTTGATTCGATTCGATTCTTTTAGATTCTACTTGATTTGTTTCTTTTCGATTTGTTTTGATTCGATTCTTTTTGATTCATCTCGATTCGATTCGATTCTTTTGTTTCATTTTTTATTTTTTTTATTTTTTTTATTCTTTTGTTTCGATTCGATTGTTTTCAATTCGAATCTTTTCGTTACATGGAATTCGATTCTTTTCGTTTGATTCTTTATGATTTTTTTCAACGCGATTCAATTCGATTCTTTTTTTATGATAGTCACAGAGAGAGAGAGGCAGAGACACAGGCAGAGGGAGTAGCAAGCTCCATGCACCGGGTGCCCGATGTGGGATTCGATCCCGGGTCTCCAGGAACGCGCCCTGGGCAAAGGCAGGCGCTAAACAGCTGTGCCACCCAGGGATCCCTCAGTTCGATTCTTTTTATTCGAATCTATTCGATTCTTTTCGATTCGATTAGATTCTTTTCGATTTGATTCCATTCAGTTCGATTCTTTTCGATTCGATTGGATTCTTTTCGATTTGATTCAATTCTTTGGATTCGATTTGATTTGATTCTTTTCGATTCGATTCAATACGATTCTTTTCATTTCGATTCTAATCGATTCTCTTCGATTCTTTTCGATTCGTTTCGATTCTATTCGATTTTTTTCGATTCTATTCTATTCGATTCATTTTGAATCATTTCGATTTGATTCTGTTCGAGTGGTTTCTATTAGATTCTTTTCGATTTGATTCAATTCGATTCGAGTCTTTTTGATTTGAGTCTTTTCGACTCGATGCAATTCAATACGATTCTTTTAGATTCGATTCGATTAATTGTTTTCAATCCGATTTGATGCTTTTCCATTTGATCTGATTTGTTTCATTTCGATTCTTTTCGATTCAATTCGATTCTTTTCGATTCCATTAAATTTGATTCGATTCTTTTCGATTCGATTAGATTCTTTTCGATTTGATTCCATTCAGTTCGATTCTTTTCGATTCGATTGGATTCTTTTCGATTTGATTCAATTTTTTCGATTCGATTTGATTTGATTCTTTTCGATTCGATTCAATACGATTCTTTTCATTTCGATTCTAATCGATTTTCTTCGATTCAATTTGTTTCGATTCGTTTCGATTCTATTCGATTTTTTTCGATTCTATTCTATTCGATTCATTTTGAATCATTTCGATTTGATTCTGTTCGAGTGGTTTCTATTAGATTCTTTTCGATTTGATTCAATTCGATTCGAGTCTTTTTGATTCGAGTCTTTTCGACTCGATGCAATTCAATACGATTCTTTTAGATTCGATTCGATTAGATTGTTTTCGTTTCGATTCGACTTTTTTTGATTCGATTCTTTTCGATTCGATTGTTTTCAATTCGATGGATTCGATTCTTTTCAATTCTATGCTATTCAAAGCGATTCTTTTGTATTTGATTCGATTCGATTGTTTTCTTTTTGATTCGGTTCGATTCGTTTCTTTTCGATTCGATTCAATTTTTTTCGATTCGATTCTTTTCGATTCGATTTGATTCTTTTCGATTCTATTCTATTCTATTCTTCTGTATTCCATTCGAATCGATTCGTTTTGATTGAATTCGATTCTTTTCGATTCGATTCAATTAGATTCTTTTCGATTGGATTCAATTTGTTTCGATTCGAATCAATTTGATTCTTTTCGATTGGATTCCATTCGATTCCTTTCGATTTGATTCAATTCGATTCTTTTCGATTCTATTCATTTCGATGATTTTCGTTGAGATTAGATTCTTTTCGATTTGATTTTTTTCGGTTCGAGTCGATTCATTTCGCTTATTTTGGTTACGATCAATTCAATTCGATTCTTTTTGATTTGATTTGATTCTATTCGATTTCTTTCGATTCTATTCTATTGTATTCTTTTCGATTCGATTCCATTCAATCCGATTCTTTTCGATTCGATTCGATTGTTTTAGATTTGATTCCATTCTTTCGATTCTATTTGATATGATTCTTTTCGATTCGATTTGATACGATACTTTTTATTTTGATTCGAATCGATTCTCTTCTGTTCGATTCGTTTTGATTTTCGATTCAATTCTATTCGAATTTTTTCGATTTGATTCGATTCGATTCTTTTAGATTCTACTTGATTTGTTTCTTTTCGATTTGTTTTGATTCGATTCTTTTTGATTCATCTCGATTCGATTCGATTCTTTTGTTTCATTTTTTATTTTTTTTTATTTTTTTTATTCTTTTGTTTCGATTCGATTGTTTTCAATTCGAATCTTTTCGTTACATGGAATTCGATTCTTTTCGTTTGATTCTTTATGATTTTTTTCAACGCGATTCAATTCGATTCTTTTTTTATGATAGTCACAGAGAGAGAGAGGCAGAGACACAGGCAGAGGGAGTAGCAGGCTCCATGCACCGGTTGCCCGATGTGGGATTCGATCCCGGGTCTCCAGGAACGCGCCCTGGGCAAAGGCAGGCGCTAAACAGCTGTGCCACCCAGGGATCCCTCAATTCGATTTTTTTATTCGAATCTATTCGATTCTTTTTGATTCGATTTGATTCTATTCGTTTTTTTCGATTTGATTCGATTAGTTCCTTTTTGATTCAATTCAATTCATTTCTTTTGATTCAATTCAATTCGATTCTTTTGGATTCGATTCGATTCTTTTGGATTCGATTCTTTTGGATTCGAATCGAGTAGATTCTTTTCATTTCGATCGGATTCATTTCAATTCGATTCTTTTCGATTCGAATGTTTTCGAATCAATTCGATACTTTTTGATTCGATTCGATTCTTTTCGTGTCGATTTGATTCTTTTCGATTCGATTCTTTTCTATTTGAATCGATTCGATTCTTTTCATTTCGATTCGATTTGATTCAATTCGATTCTTTTCGATCAATTCAATTTGATTGTTTTCGATTTGATTCGATTCGATTCTTTTCTATTCTATTCAATTCGATTATTTTCCATTCGATGAAGCAATTGGATTCTTTTCGATTCGATTCGATTCTTTTCGATTCGATTCGACTCGATTTCATGCTTTTTGATTCGATTCGACTAGAATTTAATCGACTGATTCAATTTGATTCTTTTCTTTTCGGTTGGATTCTTTTCTATTCGATTTTTTTCTATTCAATTCGATTCTTTCAATTCAATTCGATTCGATTCGATTCGATTCAATTCTTTTCGTTTCAAATCGATTCGTTTCAATTCGAGTCTTTTCAATTTGATGCTTTTCGATTCGGTTCGATTTGATATTTTTAATTTGATTCGACTCTTTTCGATTCGATTCGATTCTTTTCAATTCGATTCTTTTCGATTCGAGTCTTTTTGATTCGATTCATTTCGATTCGATTCGATTCTTTTCAATCCGATTTGATGCTTTTCCATTTGATCTGATTTGTTTCATTTCGATTCTTTTCGATTCAATTCGATTCTTTTCGATTCCATTAAATTTGATTCGATTCTTTTCGATTCGATTAGATTCTTTTCGATTTGATTCCATTCAGTTCGATTCTTTTCGATTCGATTGGATTCTTTTCGATTTGATTCAATTCTTTCGATTCGATTTGATTTGATTCTTTTCGATTCGATTCAATACGATTCTTTTCATTTCGATTCTAATCGATTCTCTTCGATTCAATTTGTTTCGATTCGTTTCGATTCTATTCGATTTTTTTCGATTCTATTCTATTCGATTCATTTTGAATCATTTCGATTTGATTCTGTTCGAGTGGTTTCTATTAGATTCTTTTCAATTTGATTCAATTCGATTCGAGTCTTTTTGATTCGAGTCTTTTCGACTCGATGCAATTCAATACGATTCTTTTAGATTCGATTCGATTCGATTGTTTTCGTTTCGATTTGACTTTTTTTGATTCGATTCTTTTCGATTCGATTGTTTTCAATTCGATTGATTCGATTCTTTTCAATTCTATGCTATTCAAAGCGATTCTTTTGTATTTGATTCGATTCGATTGTTTTCTTTTTGATTCGGTTCGATTGGTTTCTTTTCGATTCGATTCAATTCTTTTCGATTCGATCCTTTTCGATTCGATTTGATTCTTTTCGATTCTATTCTATTCTATTCTTTTATATTCCATTCGAATCGATTCGTTTTGATTGAATTCGATTCTTTTCGATTCGATTCAATTAGATTCTTTTCGATTGGATTAAATTTGTTTCGATTCGATTCAATTTGATTCTTTTCGATTGGATTCCATTCGATTCTTTTCGATTTGATTCAATTCGATTCTTTTCGATTCTATTCATTTCGATGATTTTCGTTGAGATTAGATTCTTTTCGATTTGATTTTTTCGGTTCGAGTCGATTCATTTCGCTTATTTTGGTTAGGATCAATTCAATTCGATTCTTTTTGATTTGATTTGATTCTATTCGATTTCTTTCGATTCTATTCTATTGTATTCTTTTCTTTTCCATTCCGTTCAATTCGATTCTTTTCGATTCGATTCGATTGTTTTAGATTTGATGCCCATTCTTTCGATTCTATTTGATATGATTCTTTTCGATTCCATTTGATACGATACTTTTTATTTTGATTCGAATCGATTCTCTTCAGTTCGATTCGTTTTGATTCTTTTCGATTCAATTCTATTCAAATTTTTTCGATTTGATTCGATTCTATTCTTTTAGATTCTACTTGATTTGTTTCTTTTCGATTCGTTTTGATTCGATTCTTTTTGATTCATCTCGATTCGATTCGATTCTTTTGTTTCTTTTTTTATTTTTTTTTATTTTTTTTTATTCTTTTGTTTCGATTCGATTGTTTTCAATTCGAATCTTTTCGTTACATGGAATTCGATTCTTTTCGTTTGATTCTTTATGATTTTTTTCAACGCGATTCTATTCGATTCTTTTTTTATGATAGTCACAGAGAGAGAGAGGCAGGGACACAGGCAGAGGGAGTAGCAGGCTCCATTCACCGGGTGCCCGATGTGGGATTCGATCCCGGGTCTCCAGGAACGCGCCCTGGGCCAAAGGCAGGCGCTAAACAGCTGCGCCACCCAGGGATCGCTCAATTCGATTCTTTTTTATTCAAATCTATTCGATTCTTTTTGATTCGATTTGATTCTATTCGTTTTTTTCGATTTGATTCGATTAGTTCCTTTTTGATTCAATTCAATTCATTTCTTCTGATTCGATTCAATTCGATTCTTTTGGATTCGATTCGATTCTCTTGGATTCGATTCTTTTGGATTCGAATCGAGTAGATTCTTTTAATTTCGATCGGATTCATTTCAATTCGATTCTTTTCGATTCGAATGTTTTCGAATCAATTCGATACTTTTTGATTCGATTCGATTCTTTTCGTGTCGATTTGATTCTTTTCGATTCGATTCTTTTCTATTTGAATCGATTCGATTCTTTTCATTTCGATTCGATTTGATTCAATTCGATTCTTTTCGATCAATTCAATTTGATTGTTTTCGATTTGATTCGATTCGATTCTTTTCTGTTCTATGCAATTCGATTATTTTCCATTCGATGATGCAATTGGATTCTTTTTGATTCGATTCGATTCTTTTCGATTCGATTTGACTCGATTTCATGCTTTTTGATTCGATTCGATTAGAATTTAATCGACTGATTCAATTTGATTCTTTTCTTTTCGGTTGGATTCTTTTCTATTCGATTTTTTTCTATTGAATTCGATTCTTTCAATTCAATTCGATTCGATTCATTCGATTCGATTCAATTCTTTACGTTTCAAATCGATTCGTTTCAATTCGAGTCTTTTCAATTTGATGCTTTTCGATTCGGTTCGATTTGATATTTTTAATTTGATTCGAGTCTTTTCGATTCGATTCGATTCTTTTCAATTCGATTCTTTTCGATTCGAGTCTTTTTGATTCAATTCATTTCGATTCGATTCGATTCTTTTCAATCCGATTTGATGCTTTTCCATTTGATCTGATTTGTTTCATTTCGATTCTTTTCGATTCATTTCGATTCTTTTCGATTCCATTAAATTTGATTCGATTCTTTTCGATTCGATTAGATTCTTTTCGATTTGATTCCATTCAGTTCGATTCTTTTCGATTCGATTGGATTCTTTTCGATTTGATTCAATTCTTTGGATTCGATTTGATTTGATTCTTTTCGATTCGATTCAATACGATTCTTTTCATTTCGATTCTAATCGATTCTCTTCGATTCAATTTGTTTCGATTCGTTTCGATTCTATTCGATTTTTTTCCATTCTATTCTATTCGATTCATTTTGAATCATTTCGATTTGATTCTGTTCGAGTGGTTTCTATTAGATTCTTTTCGATTTGATTCAATTCGATTCGAGTCTTTTTGATTCGAGTCTTTTCGACTCGATGCAATTCAATACGATTCTTTTAGATTCGATTCGATTCGATTGTTTTCGTTTCGATTTGACTTTTTTTGATTCGATTCTTTTCGATTCGATTGTTTTCAATTCGATTGATTCGATTCTTTTCAATTCTATGCTATTCAAAGCGATTCTTTTGTATTTGATTCGATTCGATTGTTTTCTTTTTGATTCGGTTCGATTCGTTTCTTTTCGATTCGATTCAATTCTTTTCGATTCGATTCTTTTCGATTCGATTTGATTCTTTTCGATTCTATTCTATTCTATTCTTTTGTATTCCATTCGAATCGATTCGTTTTGATTGAATTCGATTCTTTTCGATTCGATTCAATTAGATTCTTTTCGATTGGATTCAATTTGTTTCGATTCGAATCAATTTGATTCTTTTCGATTGGATTCCATTCGATTCCTTTCGATTTGATTCAATTCGATTCTTTTCGATTCTATTCATTTCGATGATTTTCGTTGAGATTAGATTCTTTTCGATTTGATTTTTTTCGGTTCGAGTCGATTCATTTCGCTTATTTTGGTTACGATCAATTCAATTCGATTCTTTTTGATTTGATTTGATTCTATTCGATTTCTTTCGATTCTATTCTATTGTATTCTTTTCGATTCGATTCCATTCAATCCGATTCTTTTCGATTCGATTCGATTGTTTTAGATTTGATTCCATTCTTTCGATTCTATTTGATATGATTCTTTTCGATTCGATTTGATACGATACTTTTTATTTTGATTCGAATCGATTCTCTTCGGTTCGATTCGTTTTGATTTTCGATTCAATTCTATTCGAATTTTTTCGATTTGATTCGATTCGATTCTTTTAGATTCTACTTGATTTGTTTCTTTTCGATTTGTTTTGATTCGATTCTTTTTGATTCATCTCGATTCGATTCGATTCTTTTGTTTCTTTTTTTATTTTTTTTTATTTTTTTTATTCTTTTGTTTCGATTCGATTGTTTTCTTTTTTTTTTTTTTTTTTTAAACTTTTATTTATTTATGATAGGCACACAGTGAGAGAGAGAGTGAAGCAGAGACACAGGCAGAGGGAGAAGCAGGCTCCATGCACCGGGAGCCCGACGTGGGATTCGATCCCGGGTCTCCAGGATCGCGCCCTGGGCCAAAGGCAGGCGCCAAACCGCTGCGCCACCCAGGGATCCCAATTCGATTGTTTTCAATTCGAATCTTTTCGTTACATGGAATTCGATTCTTTTCGTTTGATTCTTTATGATTTTTTTCAACACGATTAAATTCGATTCTTTTTTTATGATAGTCACAGAGAGCGAGAGGCAGAGACACAGGCAGAGGGAGTAGCAGGCTCCATGCACCGGGTGCCCTATGTGGGATTCGATCCCGGGTCTCCAGGAACGCGCCCTGGGCCAAAGGCAGGCGCTAAACAGCTGTGCCACCCAGGGATCCCTCAGTTCGATTCTTTTTTATTCGAATCTATTCCATTCTTTTTGATTCGATTTGATTCTATTCGTTTTTTTCGATTTGATTCGATTAGTTCCTTTTTGATTCAATTCAATTCATTTCTTTTGATTCAAATCAATTCGATTCTTTTGGATTCGATTCGATTCTTTTGGATTCGATTCTTTTGGATTCGAATCTAGTAGAATCTTTTCATTTCGATCGGATTCATTTCAATTCGATTCTTTTCGATTCGAATATTTTCGAATCAATTCGATACTTTTTGATTCGATTCGATTCTTTTCGTGTCGATTTGATTCTTTTCGATTCGATTCTTTTCTATTTGAATCGATTCGATTCTTTTCATTTCGATTCGATTTGATTCAATTCGATTCTTTTCGATCAATTCAATTTGATTGTTTTCGATTTGATTCGATTCGATTCTTTTCTATTCTATTCAATTCGATTATTTTCCATTCGATGATGCAATTGGATTCTTTTTGATTCGATTCGATTCTTTTCGATTCGATTTGACTCGATTTCATGCTTTTTGATTCGATTCGATTAGAATTTACTCGACTGATTCAATTTGATTCTTTTCTTTTCGGTTGGATTCTTTTCTATTCGATTTTTTTCTATTCAATTCGATTCTTTCAATTCAATTCGATTCGATTCATTCGATTCGATTCAATTCTTTTCGTTTCAAATCGATTCATTTCAATTCGAGTCTTTTCAATTTGATGCTTTTCGATTCGGTTCGATTTGATATTTTTAATTTGATTCGAGTCTTTTCGATTCGAGTCGATTCTTTTCAATTCGATTCTTTTCGATTCGAGTCTTTTTGATTCGATTCATTTCGATTCGATTCGATTCTTTTCAATCCGATTTGATGCTTTTCCATTTGATCTGATTTGTTTCATTTCGATTCTTTTCGATTCAATTCGATTCTTTTCGATTCCATTAAATTTGATTCGATTCTTTTCGATTCGATTAGATTCTTTTCGATTTGATTCCATTCAGTTCGATTCTTTTCGATTCGATTGGATTCTTTTCGATTTGATTCAATTCTTTCGATTCGATTTGATTTGATTCTTTTCGATTCGATTCAATACGATTCTTTTCATTTCGATTCTAATCGATTCTCTTCGATTCGTTTCGATTCTATTCGATTTTTTTCGATTCTATTCTATTCGATTCATTTTGAATCATTTCCATTTGATTCTGTTCGAGTGGTTTCTATTAGATTCTTTTCGATTTGATTCAATTCGATTCGAGTCTTTTTGATTCGAGTCTTTTCGACTCGATGCAATTCAATACGATTCTTTTAGATTCGATTCGATTCGATTGTTTTCGTTTCGATTCGACTTTTTTTGATTCGATTCTTTTCGATTCGATTGTTTTCAATTCGATTGATTCGATTCTTTTCAATTCTATGCTATTCAAAGCGATTCTTTTGTATTTGATTCGATTCGATTGTTTTCTTTTTGATTCGGTTCGATTCGTTTCTTTTCGATTCGATTCAATTCTTTTCGATTCGATTCTTTTCGATTCGATTTGATTCTTTTCGATTCTATTCTATTCTATTCTTTTATATTCCATTCGAATCGATTCGTTTTGATTGAATTCGATTCTTTTCCATTCGATTCAATTAGATTCTTTTCAATTGGATTCAATTTGTTTCGATTCGATTCAATTTGATTCTTTTCGATTGGATTCCATTCGATTCTTTTCGATTTGATTCAATTCGATTCTTTTCGATTCTATTCATTTCGATGATTTTCGTTGAGATTAGATTCTTTTCGATTTGATTTTTTCGGTTCGAGTCGATTCATTTCGCTTATTTTGGTTAGGATCAATTCAATTCGATTCTTTTTGATTTGATTTGATTCTATTCGATTTCTTTCGATTCTATTCTATTGTATTCTTTTCTTTTCCATTCCGTTCAATTCGATTCTTTTCGATTCGATTCGATTGTTTTAGATTTGATGCCCATTCTTTCGATTCTATTTGATATGATTCTTTTCGATTCCATTTGATACGATACTTTTTATTTTGATTCGAATCGATTCTCTTCAGTTCGATTCGTTTTGATTCTTTTCGATTCAATTCTATTCGAATTTTTTCGATTTGATTCGATTCGATTCTTTTAGATTCTACTTGATTTGTTTCTTTTCGATTCGTTTTGATTCGATTCTTTTTGATTCATCTCGATTCGATTCGATTCTTTTGTTTCTTTTTTTATTTTTTTTTATTTTTTTTATTCTTTTGTTTCGATTCGATTGTTTTCAATTCGAATCTTTTCGTTACATGGAATTCGATTCTTTTCGTTTGATTCTTTATGATTTTTTTCAACGCGATTCAATTCGATTCTTTTTTTATGATAGTCACAGAGAGAGAGAGGCAGAGACACAGGCAGAGGGAGTAGCAGGCTCCATGCACCGGGTGCCCGATGTGGGATTCGATCCCGGGTCTCCAGGAACGCGCCCTGGGCCAAAGGCAGGCGCTAAACAGCTGCGCCACCCAGGGATCCCTCAATTCGATTCTTTTTTATTCGAATCTATTCGATTTTTTTGATTCGATTTGATTCTATTCGTTTTTTTCGATTTGATTCGATTAGTTCCTTTTTGATTCAATTCAATTCATTTCTTCTGATTCGATTCAATTCGATTCTTTTGGATTCGATTCGATTCTCTTGGATTCGATTCTTTTGGATTCGAATCGAGTAGATTCTTTTAATTTCGATCGGATTCATTTCAATTCGATTCTTTTCGATTCGAATGTTTTCGAATCAATTCGATACTTTTTGATTCGATTCGATTCTCTTGGATTCGATTCTTTTGGATTCGAATCGAGTAGATTCTTTTAATTTCGATCGGATTCATTTCAATTCGATTCTTTTCGATTCGAATGTTTTCGAATCAATTCGATACTTTTTGATTCGATTCGATTCTTTTCGTGTCGATTTGATTCTTTTCGATTCGATTCTTTTCTATTTGAATCGATTCGATTCTTTTCATTTCGATTCGATTTGATTCAATTCGATTCTTTTCGATCAATTCAATTTGATTGTTTTCGATTTGATTCGATTCGATTCTTTTCTATTCTATTCAATTCGATTATTTTCCATTCGATGATGCAATTGGATTCTTTTTGATTCGATTCGATTCTTTTCGATTCGATTTGACTCGATTTCATGCTTTTTGATTCGATTCGATTAGAATTTACTCGACTGATTCAATTTGATTCTTTTCTTTTCGGTTGGATTCTTTTCTATTCGATTTTTTTCTATTCAATTCGATTCTTTCAATATAATTCGATTCGATTCATTCGATTCGATTCAATTCTTTACGTTTCAAATCGATTCGTTTCAATTCGAGTCTTTTCAATTTGATGCTTTTCGATTCGGTTCGATTTGATATTTTTAATTTGATTCGAGTCTTTTCGATTCGAGTCGATTCTTTTCAATTCGATTCTTTTCGATTCGAGTCTTTTCGATTCGATTCATTTCGATTCGATTCGATTCTTTTCAATCCGATTTGATGCTTTTCCATTTGATCTGATTTGTTTCATTTCGATTCTTTTCGATTCATTTCGATTCTTTTCGATTCCATTAAATTTGATTCGATTCTTTTCGATTCGATTAGATTCTTTTCGATTTGATTCCATTCAGTTCGATTCTTTTCGATTCGATTGGATTCTTTTCGATTTGATTCAATTCTTTCGATTCGATTTGATTTGATTCTTTTCGATTCGATTCAATACGATTCTTTTCATTTCGATTCTAATCGAATCTAATCGATTCTCTTCGATTCGTTTCGATTCTATTCGATTTTTTTCGATTCTATTCTATTCGATTCATTTTGAATCATTTCCATTTGATTCTGTTCGAGTGGTTTCTATTAGATTCTTTTCGATTTGATTCAATTCGATTCGAGTCTTTTTGATTCGAGTCTCTTCGACTCGATGCAATTCAATACGATTCTTTTAGATTCGATTCGATTCGATTGTTTTCGTTTCGATTCGACTTTTTTTGATTCGATTCTTTTCGATTCGATTGTTTTCAATTCGATTGATTCGATTCTTTTCAATTCTATGCTATTCAAAGCGATTCTTTTGTATTTGATTCGATTCGATTGTTTTCGTTTGATTCGGTTCGATTCGTTTCTTTTCGATTCGATTCAATTCTTTTCGATTCGATTCTTTTCGATTCGATTTGATTCTTTTCGATTCTATTCTATTCTATTCTTTTATATTCCATTCGAATCGATTCGTTTTGATTGAATTCGATTCTTTTCGATTCGATTCAATTAGATTCTTTTCAATTGGATTCAATTTGTTTCGATTCGATTCAATTTGATTCTTTTCGATTGGATTCCATTCGATTCTTTTCGATTTGATTCAATTCGATTCTTTTCGATTCTATTCATTTCGATGATTTTCGTTGAGATTAGATTCTTTTCGATTTGATTTTTTCAGTTCGAGTCGATTCATTTCGCTTATTTTGTTTAGGATCAATTCAATTCGATTCTTTTTGATTTGATTTGATTCTATTCGATTTCTTTCGATTCTATTCTATTGTATTCTTTTCTTTTCCATTCCGTTCAATTCGATTCTTTTCGATTCGATTCGATTGTTTTAGATTTGATGCCCATTCTTTCGATTCTATTTGATATGATTCTTTTCGATTCCATTTGATACGATACTTTTTATTTTGATTCGTATCGATTCTCTTCGGTTCGATTCGTTTTGATTCTTTTCGATTCAATTCTATTCAAATTTTTTCGATTTGATTCGATTCGATTCTTTTAGATTCTACTTGATTTGTTTCTTTTCGATTCGTTTTGATTCGATTCTTTTTGATTCATCTCGATTCGATTCGATTCTTTTGTTTCTTTTTTTATTCTTTTGTTTCGATTCGATTGTTTTCAATTCGAATCTTTTCGTTACATGGAATTCGATTCTTTTCGTTTGATTCTTTATGATTTTTTTCAACGCGATTCAATTCGATTCTTTTTTTATGATAGTCACAGAGAGAGAGAGGCAGAGACACAGGCAGAGGGAGTAGCAGGCTCCATGCACCGGGTGCCCGATGTGGGATTCGATCCCGGGTCTCCAGGAACGCGCCCTGGGCCAAAGGCAGGCGCTAAACAGCTGCGCCACCCAGGGATCCCTCAATTCGATTCTTTTTTATTCGAATCTATTCGATTCTTTTTGATTCGATTTGATTCTATTCTTTTTTTCGATTTGATTCGATTAGTTCCTTTTTGATTCAATTCAATTCATTTCTTCTGATTCGATTCAATTCGATTCTTTTGGATTCGATTCGATTCTCTTGGATTCGATTCTTTTGGATTCGAATCGAGTAGATTCTTTTAATTTCGATCGGATTCATTTCAATTCGATTCTTTTCGATTCGAATGTTTTCGAATCAATTCGATACTTTTTGATTCGATTCGATTCTCTTGGATTCGATTCTTTTGGATTCGAATCGAGTAGATTCTTTTAATTTCGATCGGATTCATTTCAATTCGATTCTTTTCGATTCGAATGTTTTCGAATCAATTCGATACTTTTTGATTCGATTCGATTCTTTTCGTGTCGATTTGATTCTTTTCGATTCGATTCTTTTCTATTTGAATCGATTCGATTCTTTTCATTTCGATTCGATTTGATTCAATTCGATTCTTTTCGATCAATTCAATTTGATTGTTTTCGATTTGATTCGATTCGATTCTTTTCTATTCTATTCAATTCGATTATTTTCCATTCGATGATGCAATTGGATTCTTTTTGATTCGATTCGATTCTTTTCGATTCGATTTGACTCGATTTCATGCTTTTTGATTCGATTCGATTAGAATTTACTCGACTGATTCAATTTGATTCTTTTCTTTTCGGTTGGATTCTTTTCTATTCGATTTTTTTCTATTCAATTCGATTCTTTCAATATAATTCGATTCGATTCATTCGATTCGATTCAATTCTTTACGTTTCAAATCGATTCGTTTCAATTCGAGTCTTTTCAATTTGATGCTTTTCGATTCGGTTCGATTTGATATTTTTAATTTGATTCGAGTCTTTTCGATTCGAGTCGATTCTTTTCAATTCGATTCTTTTCGATTCGAGTCTTTTCGATTCGATTCATTTCGATTCGATTCGATTCTTTTCAATCCGATTTGATGCTTTTCCATTTGATCTGATTTGTTTCATTTCGATTCTTTTCGATTCAATTCGATTCTTTTCGATTCCATTAAATTTGATTCGATTCTTTTCGATTCGATTAGATTCTTTTCGATTTGATTCCATTCAGTTCGATTCTTTTCGATTCGATTGGATTCTTTTCGATTTGATTCAATTCTTTCGATTCGATTTGATTTGATTCTTTTCGATTCGATTCAATACGATTCTTTTCATTTCGATTCTAATCGAATCTAATCGATTCTCTTCGATTCGTTTCGATTCTATTCGATTTTTTTCGATTCTATTCTATTCGATTCATTTTGAATCATTTCCATTTGATTCTGTTCGAGTGGTTTCTATTAGATTCTTTTCGATTTGATTCAATTCGATTCGAGTCTTTTTGATTCGAGTCTTTTCGACTCGATGCAATTCAATACGATTCTTTTAGATTCGATTCGATTCGATTGTTTTCGTTTCGATTCGACTTTTTTTGATTCGATTCTTTTCGATTCGATTGTTTTCAATTCGATTGATTCGATTCTTTTCAATTCTATGCTATTCAAAGCGATTCTTTTGTATTTGATTCGATTCGATTGTTTTCTTTTTGATTCGGTTCGATTCGTTTCTTTTCGATTCGATTCAATTCTTTTCGATTCGATTCTTTTCGATTCGATTTGATTCTTTTCGATTCTATTCTATTCTATTCTTTTATATTCCATTCGAATCGATTCGTTTTGATTGAATTCGATTCTTTTCGATTCGATTCAATTAGATTCTTTTCAATTGGATTCAATTTGTTTCGATTCGATTCAATTTGATTCTTTTCGATTGGATTCCATTCGATTCTTTTCGATTTGATTCAATTCGATTCTTTTCGATTCTATTCATTTCGATGATTTTCGTTGAGATTAGATTCTTTTCGATTTGATTTTTTCGGTTCGAGTCGATTCATTTCGCTTATTTTGTTTAGGATCAATTCAATTCGATTCTTTTTGATTTGATTTGATTCTATTCGATTTCTTTCGATTCTATTCTATTGTATTCTTTTCTTTTCCATTCCGTTCAATTCGATTCTTTTCGATTCGATTCGATTGTTTTAGATTTGATGCCCATTCTTTCGATTCTATTTGATATGATTCTTTTCGATTCCATTTGATACGATACTTTTTATTTTGATTCGAATCGATTCTCTTCAGTTCGATTCGTTTTGATTCTTTTCGATTCAATTCTATTCGAATTTTTTCGATTTGATTCGATTCGATTCTTTTAGATTCTACTTGATTTGTTTCTTTTCGATTCGTTTTGATTCGATTCTTTTTGATTCATCTCGATTCGATTCGATTCTTTTGTTTCTTTTTTTATTTTTTTTTTATTTTTTTTATTCTTTTGTTTCGATTCGATTGTTTTCAATTCGAATCTTTTCGTTACATGGAATTCGATTCTTTTCGTTTGATTCTTTATGATTTTTTTCAACGCGATTCAATTCGATTCTTTTTTTATGATAGTCACAGAGAGAGAGAGGCAGAGACACAGGCAGAGGGAGTAGCAGGCTCCATGCACCGGGTGCCCGATGTGGGATTCGATCCCGGGTCTCCAGGAACGCGCCCTGGGCCAAAGGCAGGCGCTAAACAGCTGCGCCACCCAGGGATCCCTCAATTCGATTCTTTTTTATTCGAATCTATTCGATTTTTTTGATTCGATTTGATTCTATTCGTTTTTTTCGATTTGATTCGATTAGTTCCTTTTTGATTCAATTCAATTCATTTCTTCTGATTCGATTCAATTCGATTCTTTTGGATTCGATTCGATTCTCTTGGATTCGATTCTTTTGGATTCGAATCGAGTAGATTCTTTTAATTTCGATCGGATTCATTTCAATTCGATTCTTTTCGATTCGAATGTTTTCGAATCAATTCGATACTTTTTGATTCGATTCGATTCTCTTGGATTCGATTCTTTTGGATTCGAATCGAGTAGATTCTTTTAATTTCGATCGGATTCATTTCAATTCGATTCTTTTCGATTCGAATGTTTTCGAATCAATTCGATACTTTTTGATTCGATTCGATTCTTTTCGTGTCGATTTGATTCTTTTCGATTCGATTCTTTTCTATTTGAATCGATTCGATTCTTTTCATTTCGATTCGATTTGATTCAATTCGATTCTTTTCGATCAATTCAATTTGATTGTTTTCGATTTGATTCGATTCGATTCTTTTCTATTCTATTCAATTCGATTATTTTCCATTCGATGATGCAATTGGATTCTTTTTGATTCGATTCGATTCTTTTCGATTCGATTTGACTCGATTTCATGCTTTTTGATTCGATTCGATTAGAATTTACTCGACTGATTCAATTTGATTCTTTTCTTTTCGGTTGGATTCTTTTCTATTCGATTTTTTTCTATTCAATTCGATTCTTTCAATATAATTCGATTCGATTCATTCGATTCGATTCAATTCTTTACGTTTCAAATCGATTCGTTTCAATTCGAGTCTTTTCAATTTGATGCTTTTCGATTCGGTTCGATTTGATATTTTTAATTTGATTCGAGTCTTTTCGATTCGAGTCGATTCTTTTCAATTCGATTCTTTTCGATTCGAGTCTTTTCGATTCGATTCATTTCGATTCGATTCGATTCTTTTCAATCCGATTTGATGCTTTTCCATTTGATCTGATTTGTTTCATTTCGATTCTTTTCGATTCATTTCGATTCTTTTCGATTCCATTAAATTTGATTCGATTCTTTTCGATTCGATTAGATTCTTTTCGATTTGATTCCATTCAGTTCGATTCTTTTCGATTCGATTGGATTCTTTTCGATTTGATTCAATTCTTTCGATTCGATTTGATTTGATTCTTTTCGATTCGATTCAATACGATTCTTTTCATTTCGATTCTAATCGAATCTAATCGATTCTCTTCGATTCGTTTCGATTCTATTCGATTTTTTTCGATTCTATTCTATTCGATTCATTTTGAATCATTTCCATTTGATTCTGTTCGAGTGGTTTCTATTAGATTCTTTTCGATTTGATTCAATTCGATTCGAGTCTTTTTGATTCGAGTCTCTTCGACTCGATGCAATTCAATACGATTCTTTTAGATTCGATTCGATTCGATTGTTTTCGTTTCGATTCGACTTTTTTTGATTCGATTCTTTTCGATTCGATTGTTTTCAATTCGATTGATTCGATTCTTTTCAATTCTATGCTATTCAAAGCGATTCTTTTGTATTTGATTCGATTCGATTGTTTTCGTTTGATTCGGTTCGATTCGTTTCTTTTCGATTCGATTCAATTCTTTTCGATTCGATTCTTTTCGATTCGATTTGATTCTTTTCGATTCTATTCTATTCTATTCTTTTATATTCCATTCGAATCGATTCGTTTTGATTGAATTCGATTCTTTTCGATTCGATTCAATTAGATTCTTTTCAATTGGATTCAATTTGTTTCGATTCGATTCAATTTGATTCTTTTCGATTGGATTCCATTCGATTCTTTTCGATTTGATTCAATTCGATTCTTTTCGATTCTATTCATTTCGATGATTTTCGTTGAGATTAGATTCTTTTCAATTTGATTTTTTCAGTTCGAGTCGATTCATTTCGCTTATTTTGTTTAGGATCAATTCAATTCGATTCTTTTTGATTTGATTTGATTCTATTCGATTTCTTTCGATTCTATTCTATTGTATTCTTTTCTTTTCCATTCCGTTCAATTCGATTCTTTTCGATTCGATTCGATTGTTTTAGATTTGATGCCCATTCTTTCGATTCTATTTGATATGATTCTTTTCGATTCCATTTGATACGATACTTTTTATTTTGATTCGTATCGATTCTCTTCGGTTCGATTCGTTTTGATTCTTTTCGATTCAATTCTATTCAAATTTTTTCGATTTGATTCGATTCGATTCTTTTAGATTCTACTTGATTTGTTTCTTTTCGATTCGTTTTGATTCGATTCTTTTTGATTCATCTCGATTCGATTCGATTCTTTTGTTTCTTTTTTTATTCTTTTGTTTCGATTCGATTGTTTTCAATTCGAATCTTTTCGTTACATGGAATTCGATTCTTTTCGTTTGATTCTTTATGATTTTTTTCAACGCGATTCAATTCGATTCTTTTTTTATGATAGTCACAGAGAGAGAGAGGCAGAGACACAGGCAGAGGGAGTAGCAGGCTCCATGCACCGGGTGCCCGATGTGGGATTCGATCCCGGGTCTCCAGGAACGCGCCCTGGGCCAAAGGCAGGCGCTAAACAGCTGCGCCACCCAGGGATCCCTCAATTCGATTCTTTTTTATTCGAATCTATTCGATTCTTTTTGATTCGATTTGATTCTATTCTTTTTTTCGATTTGATTCGATTAGTTCCTTTTTGATTCAATTCAATTCATTTCTTCTGATTCGATTCAATTCGATTCTTTTGGATTCGATTCGATTCTCTTGGATTCGATTCTTTTGGATTCGAATCGAGTAGATTCTTTTAATTTCGATCGGATTCATTTCAATTCGATTCTTTTCGATTCGAATGTTTTCGAATCAATTCGATACTTTTTGATTCGATTCGATTCTCTTGGATTCGATTCTTTTGGATTCGAATCGAGTAGATTCTTTTAATTTCGATCGGATTCATTTCAATTCGATTCTTTTCGATTCGAATGTTTTCGAATCAATTCGATACTTTTTGATTCGATTCGATTCTTTTCGTGTCGATTTGATTCTTTTCGATTCGATTCTTTTCTATTTGAATCGATTCGATTCTTTTCATTTCGATTCGATTTGATTCAATTCGATTCTTTTCGATCAATTCAATTTGATTGTTTTCGATTTGATTCGATTCGATTCTTTTCTATTCTATTCAATTCGATTATTTTCCATTCGATGATGCAATTGGATTCTTTTTGATTCGATTCGATTCTTTTCGATTCGATTTGACTCGATTTCATGCTTTTTGATTCGATTCGATTAGAATTTACTCGACTGATTCAATTTGATTCTTTTCTTTTCGGTTGGATTCTTTTCTATTCGATTTTTTTCTATTCAATTCGATTCTTTCAATATAATTCGATTCGATTCATTCGATTCGATTCAATTCTTTACGTTTCAAATCGATTCGTTTCAATTCGAGTCTTTTCAATTTGATGCTTTTCGATTCGGTTCGATTTGATATTTTTAATTTGATTCGAGTCTTTTCGATTCGAGTCGATTCTTTTCAATTCGATTCTTTTCGATTCGAGTCTTTTCGATTCGATTCATTTCGATTCGATTCGATTCTTTTCAATCCGATTTGATGCTTTTCCATTTGATCTGATTTGTTTCATTTCGATTCTTTTCGATTCAATTCGATTCTTTTCGATTCCATTAAATTTGATTCGATTCTTTTCGATTCGATTAGATTCTTTTCGATTTGATTCCATTCAGTTCGATTCTTTTCGATTCGATTGGATTCTTTTCGATTTGATTCAATTCTTTCGATTCGATTTGATTTGATTCTTTTCGATTCGATTCAATACGATTCTTTTCATTTCGATTCTAATCGAATCTAATCGATTCTCTTCGATTCGTTTCGATTCTATTCGATTTTTTTCGATTCTATTCTATTCGATTCATTTTGAATCATTTCCATTTGATTCTGTTCGAGTGGTTTCTATTAGATTCTTTTCGATTTGATTCAATTCGATTCGAGTCTTTTTGATTCGAGTCTTTTCGACTCGATGCAATTCAATACGATTCTTTTAGATTCGATTCGATTCGATTGTTTTCGTTTCGATTCGACTTTTTTTGATTCGATTCTTTTCGATTCGATTGTTTTCAATTCGATTGATTCGATTCTTTTCAATTCTATGCTATTCAAAGCGATTCTTTTGTATTTGATTCGATTCGATTGTTTTCTTTTTGATTCGGTTCGATTCGTTTCTTTTCGATTCGATTCAATTCTTTTCGATTCGATTCTTTTCGATTCGATTTGATTCTTTTCGATTCTATTCTATTCTATTCTTTTATATTCCATTCGAATCGATTCGTTTTGATTGAATTCGATTCTTTTCGATTCGATTCAATTAGATTCTTTTCAATTGGATTCAATTTGTTTCGATTCGATTCAATTTGATTCTTTTCGATTGGATTCCATTCGATTCTTTTCGATTTGATTCAATTCGATTCTTTTCGATTCTATTCATTTCGATGATTTTCGTTGAGATTAGATTCTTTTCGATTTGATTTTTTCGGTTCGAGTCGATTCATTTCGCTTATTTTGTTTAGGATCAATTCAATTCGATTCTTTTTGATTTGATTTGATTCTATTCGATTTCTTTCGATTCTATTCTATTGTATTCTTTTCTTTTCCATTCCGTTCAATTCGATTCTTTTCGATTCGATTCGATTGTTTTAGATTTGATGCCCATTCTTTCGATTCTATTTGATATGATTCTTTTCGATTCCATTTGATACGATACTTTTTATTTTGATTCGAATCGATTCTCTTCAGTTCGATTCGTTTTGATTCTTTTCGATTCAATTCTATTCGAATTTTTTCGATTTGATTCGATTCGATTCTTTTAGATTCTACTTGATTTGTTTCTTTTCGATTCGTTTTGATTCGATTCTTTTTGATTCATCTCGATTCGATTCGATTCTTTTGTTTCTTTTTTTATTTTTTTTTTATTTTTTTTATTCTTTTGTTTCGATTCGATTGTTTTCAATTCGAATCTTTTCGTTACATGGAATTCGATTCTTTTCGTTTGATTCTTTATGATTTTTTTCAACGCGATTCAATTCGATTCTTTTTTTATGATAGTCACAGAGAGAGAGAGGCAGAGACACAGGCAGAGGGAGTAGCAGGCTCCATGCACCGGGTGCCCGATGTGGGATTCGATCCCGGGTCTCCAGGAACGCGCCCTGGGCCAAAGGCAGGCGCTAAACAGCTGCGCCACCCAGGGATCCCTCAATTCGATTCTTTTTTATTCGAATCTATTCGATTTTTTTGATTCGATTTGATTCTATTCGTTTTTTTCGATTTGATTCGATTAGTTCCTTTTTGATTCAATTCAATTCATTTCTTCTGATTCGATTCAATTCGATTCTTTTGGATTCGATTCGATTCTCTTGGATTCGATTCTTTTGGATTCGAATCGAGTAGATTCTTTTAATTTCGATCGGATTCATTTCAATTCGATTCTTTTCGATTCGAATGTTTTCGAATCAATTCGATACTTTTTGATTCGATTCGATTCTCTTGGATTCGATTCTTTTGGATTCGAATCGAGTAGATTCTTTTAATTTCGATCGGATTCATTTCAATTCGATTCTTTTCGATTCGAATGTTTTCGAATCAATTCGATACTTTTTGATTCGATTCGATTCTTTTCGTGTCGATTTGATTCTTTTCGATTCGATTCTTTTCTATTTGAATCGATTCGATTCTTTTCATTTCGATTCGATTTGATTCAATTCGATTCTTTTCGATCAATTCAATTTGATTGTTTTCGATTTGATTCGATTCGATTCTTTTCTATTCTATTCAATTCGATTATTTTCCATTCGATGATGCAATTGGATTCTTTTTGATTCGATTCGATTCTTTTCGATTCGATTTGACTCGATTTCATGCTTTTTGATTCGATTCGATTAGAATTTACTCGACTGATTCAATTTGATTCTTTTCTTTTCGGTTGGATTCTTTTCTATTCGATTTTTTTCTATTCAATTCGATTCTTTCAATATAATTCGATTCGATTCATTCGATTCGATTCAATTCTTTACGTTTCAAATCGATTCGTTTCAATTCGAGTCTTTTCAATTTGATGCTTTTCGATTCGGTTCGATTTGATATTTTTAATTTGATTCGAGTCTTTTCGATTCGAGTCGATTCTTTTCAATTCGATTCTTTTCGATTCGAGTCTTTTTGATTCGATTCATTTCGATTCGATTCGATTCTTTTCAATCCGATTTGATGCTTTTCCATTTGATCTGATTTGTTTCATTTCGATTCTTTTCGATTCATTTCGATTCTTTTCGATTCCATTAAATTTGATTCGATTCTTTTCGATTCGATTAGATTCTTTTCGATTTGATTCCATTCAGTTCGATTCTTTTCGATTCGATTGGATTCTTTTCGATTTGATTCAATTCTTTGGATTCGATTTGATTTGATTCTTTTCGATTCGATTCAATACGATTCTTTTCATTTCGATTCTAATCGATTCTCTTCGATTCTTTTCGATTCGTTTCGATTCTATTCGATTTTTTTCGATTCTATTCTATTCGATTCATTTTGAATCATTTCGATTTGATTCTGTTCGAGTGGTTTCTATTAGATTCTTTTCGATTTGATTCAATTCGATTCGAGTCTTTTTGATTCGAGTCTTTTCGACTCGATGCAATTCAATACGATTCTTTTAGATTCGATTCGATTCGATTGTTTTCGTTTCGATTTGACTTTTTTTGATTCGATTCTTTTCGATTCGATTGTTTTCAATTCGATTGATTCGATTCTTTTCAATTCTATGCTATTCAAAGCGATTCTTTTGTATTTGATTCGATTCGATTGTTTTCTTTTTGATTCGGTTCGATTCGTTTCTTTTCGATTCGATTCAATTCTTTTCGATTCGATTCTTTTCGATTCGATTTGATTCTTTTCGATTCTATTCTATTCTATTCTTTTATATTCCATTCGAATCGATTCGTTTTGATTGAATTCGATTCTTTTCGATTCGATTCAATTAGATTCTTTTCGATTGGATTCAATTTGTTTCGATTCGAATCAATTTGATTCTTTTCGATTAGATTCCATTCGATTCCTTTCGATTTGATTCAATTCGATTCTTTTCGATTCTATTCATTTCGATGATTTTCGTTGAGATTAGATTCTTTTCGATTTGATTTTTTTCGGTTCGAGTCGATTCATTTCGCTTATTTTGGTTACGATCAATTCAATTCGATTCTTTTTGATTTGATTTGATTCTATTCGATTTCTTTCGATTCTATTCTATTGTATTCTTTTCGATTCGATTCCATTCAATCCGGTTCTTTTCGATTCGATTCGATTGTTTTAGATTTGATTCCATTCTTTCGATTCTATTTGATATGATTCTTTTCGATTCGATTTGATACGATACTTTTTATTTTGATTCGAATCGATTCTCTTCGGTTCGATTCGTTTTGATTTTCGATTCAATTCTATTCGAATTTTTTCGATTTGATTCGATTCGATTCTTTTAGATTCTACTTGATTTGTTTCTTTTCGATTTGTTTTGATTCGATTCTTTTTGATTCATCTCGATTCGATTCGATTCTTTTGTTTCTTTTTTATTTTTTTTTATTTTTTTTATTCTTTTGTTTCGATTCGATTGTTTTCAATTCGAATCTTTTCGTTACATGGAATTCGATTCTTTTCGTTTGATTCTTTATGATTTTTTTCAACGCGATTCAATTCGATTCTTTTTTTATGATAGTCACAGTGAGAGAGAGGCAGAGACACAGGCAGAGGGAGTAGCAGGCTCCATGCACCGGGTGCCCGATGTGGGATTCGATCCCGGGTCTCCAGGAACGCGCCCTGGGCAAAGGCAGGCGCTAAACAGCTGTGCCTCCCAGGGATCCCTCAATTCGATTCTTTTTTATTCGAATCTATTCGATTTTTTTGATTCGATTTGATTCTATTCGTTTTTTTCGATTTGATTCGATTAGTTCCTTTTTGATTCAATTCAATTCATTTCTTTTGATTCAAATCAATTCGATTCTTTTGGATTCGATTCGATTCTTTTGGATTCGATTCTTTTGGATTCGAATTGAGTAGAATCTTTTCATTTCGATCGGATTCATTTCAATTCGATTCTTTTCGATTCGAATGTTTTCGAATCAATTCGATACTTTTTGATTCGATTCGATTCTTTTCGTGTCGATTTGATTCTTTTCGATTCGATTCTTTTCTATTTGAATCGATTCGATTCTTTTCATTTCGATTCGATTTGATTCAATTCGATTCTTTTCGATCAATTCAATTTGATTGTTTTCGATTTGATTCGATTCGATTCTTTTCTATTCTATTCAATTCGATTATTTTCCATTCGATGAAGCAATTGGATTCTTTTCGATTCGATTCGATTCTTTTCGATTCGATTCGACTCGATTTCATGCTTTTTGATTCGATTCGACTAGAATTTAATCGACTGATTCAATTTGATTCTTTTCTTTTCGGTTGGATTCTTTTCTATTCGATTTTTTTCTATTCAATTCGATTCTTTCAATTCAATTCGATTCGATTCGATTCGATTCGATTCAATTCTTTTCGTTTCAAATCGATTCGTTTCAATTCGAGTCTTTTCAATTTGATGCTTTTCGATTCGGTTCGATTTGATATTTTTAATTTGATTCGAGTCTTTTCGATTCGATTCGATTCTTTTCAATTCGATTCTTTTCGATTCGAGTCTTTTTGATTCGATTCATTTCGATTCGATTCGATTCTTTTCAATCCGATTTGATGCTTTTCCATTTGATCTGATTTGTTTCATTTCGATTCTTTTCGATTCAATTCGATTCTTTTCGATTCCATTAAATTTGATTCGATTCTTTTCGATTCGATTAGATTCTTTTCGATTTGATTCCATTCAGTTCGATTCTTTTCGATTCGATTGGATTCTTTTCGATTTGATTCAATTCTTTCGATTCGATTTGATTTGATTCTTTTCGATTCGATTCAATACGATTCTTTTCATTTCGATTCTAATCGATTCTCTTCGATTCTTTTCGATTCGTTTCGATTCTATTCGATTTTTTTCGATTCTATTCTATTCGATTCATTTTGAATCATTTCGATTTGATTCTGTTCGTGTGGTTTCTATTAGATTCTTTTCGATTTGATTCAATTCGATTCGAGTCTTTTTGATTCGAGTCTTTTCGACTCGATGCAATTCAATACGATTCTTTTAGATTCGATTCGATTCGATTGTTTTCGTTTCGATTTGACTTTTTTTGATTCGATTCTTTTCGATTCGATTGTTTTCAATTCGATTGATTCGATTCTTTTCAATTCTATGCTATTCAAAGCGATTCTTTTGTATTTGATTCGATTCGATTGTTTTCTTTTTGATTCGGTTCGATTCGTTTCTTTTCGATTCGATTCAATTCTTTTCGATTCGATTCTTTTCGATTCGATTTGATTCTTTTCGATTCGATTCTATACTATTCTTTTGTATTCCATTCGAATCGATTCGTTTTGATTGAATTCGATTCTTTTCGATTCGATTCAATTAGATTCTTTTCGATTGGATTCAATTTGTTTCGATTCGAATCCATTTGATTCTTTTCGATTGGATTCCATTCGATTCCTTTCGATTTGATTCAATTCGATTCTTTTCGATTCTATTCATTTCGATGATTTTCGTTGAGATTAGATTCTTTTCGATTTGATTTTTTTCGGTTCGCGTCGATTCATTTCGCTTATTTTGGTTACGATCAATTCAATTCGATTCTTTTTGATTTGATTTGATTCTATTCGATTTCTTTCGATTCTATTCTATTGTATTCTTTTCGATTCGATTCCATTCAATCCGATTCTTTTCGATTCGATTCGATTGTTTTAGATTTGATTCCATTCTTTCGATTCTATTTGATATGATTCTTTTCGATTCGATTTGATACGATACTTTTTATTTTGATTCGAATCGATTCTCTTCGGTTCGATTCGTTTTGATTTTCGATTCAATTCTATTCGAATTTTTTCGATTTGATTCGATTCGATTCTTTTAGATTCTACTTGATTTGTTTCTTTTCGATTTGTTTTGATTCGATTCTTTTTGATTCATCTCGATTCGATTCGATTCTTTTGTTTCTTTTTTATTTTTTTTATTTTTTTTATTCTTTTGTTTCGATTCGATTGTTTTCAATTCGAATCTTTTCGTTACATGGAATTCGATTCTTTTCGTTTGATTCTTTATGATTTTTTTCAACGCGATTCAATTCGATTCTTTTTTTATGATAGTCACAGAGAGAGAGAGGCAGAGACACAGGCAGAGGGAGTAGCAGGCTCCATGCACCGGGTGCCCGATGTGGGATTCGATCCCGGGTCTCCAGGAACGCGCCCTGGGCAAAGGCAGGCGCTAAACAGCTGTGCCACCCAGGGATCCCTCAGTTCGATTCTTTTTTATTCGAATCTATTCGATTCTTTTTGATTCGATTTGATTCTATTCGTTTTTTTCGATTTGATTCGATTAGTTCCTTTTTGATTCAATTCAATTCATTTCTTTTGATTCAAATCAATTCGATTCTTTTGGATTCGATTCGATTCTTTTGGATTCGATTCTTTTGGATTCGAATCTAGTAGAATCTTTTCATTTCGATCGGATTCATTTCAATTCGATTCTTTTCGATTCGAATGTTTTCGAATCAATTCGATACTTTTTGATTCGATTCGATTCTTTTCGTGTCGATTTGATTCTTTTCGATTCGATTCTTTTCTATTTGAATCGATTCGATTCTTTTCATTTCGATTCGATTTGATTCAATTCGATTCTTTTCGATCAATTCAATTTGATTGTTTTCGATTTGATTCGATTCGATTCTTTTCTATTCTATTCAATTCGATTATTTTCCATTCGATGAAGGAATTGGATTCTTTTCGATTCGATTCGATTCTTTTCGATTCGATTCGACTCGATTTCATGCTTTTTGATTCGATTCGACTAGAATTTAATCGACTGATTCAATTTGATTCTTTTCTTTTCGGTTGGATTCTTTTCTATTCGATTTTTTTCTATTCAATTCGATTCTTTCAATATAATTCGATTCGATTCGATTCGATTCAATTCTTTTCGTTTCAAATCGATTCGTTTCAATTCGAGTCTTTTCAATTTGATGCTTTTCGATTCGGTTCGATTTGATATTTTTAATTTGATTCGAGTCTTTTCGATTCGATTCGATTCTTTTCAATTCGATTCTTTTCGATTCGATTCTTTTGATTCGATTCATTTCGATTCGATTCGATTCTTTTCAATCCGATTTGATGCTTTTCCATTTGATCTGATTTGTTTCATTTCGATTCTTTTCGATTCATTTCGATTCTTTTCGATTCCATTAAATTTGATTCGATTCTTTTCGATTCGATTAGATTCTTTTCGATTTGATTCCATTCAGTTCAATTCTTTTCGATTCGATTGGATTCTTTTCGATTTGATTCAATTCTTTGGATTCGATTTGATTTGATTCTTTTCGATTCGATTCAATACGATTCGTTTCATTTCGATTCTAATCGATTCTCTTCGATTCATTTCGTTTCGATTCGTTTCGATTCTATTAGATTTTTTTCGATTCTATTCTATTCGATTCATTTTGAATCATTTCGATTTGATTCTGTTCGAGTGGTTTCTATTAGATTCTTTTCGATTTGATTCAATTCGATTCGAGTCTTTTTGATTCGAGTCTTTTCGACTCGATTCAATTCAATACGATTCTTTTAGATTCGATTCGATTCGATTGTTTTCGTTTCGATTCGACTTTTTTGATTCGATTCTTTTCGATTCGATTGTTTTCAATTCGATTGATTCGATTCTTTTCAATTCTATGCTATTCAAAGCGATTCTTTTGTATTTGATTCGATTCGATTGTTTTCTTTTTGATTCGGTTCGATTCGTTTCTTTTCGATTCGATTCAATTCTTTTCGATTCGATTCTTTTCGATTCGATTTGATTCTTTTCGATTCTATTCTATTCTATTCTTTTGTATTCCATTCGAATCGATTCGTTTTGATTGAATTCGATTCTTTTCGATTCGATTCAATTAGATTCTTTTCGATTGGATTCAATTTGTTTCGATTCGAATCAATTTGATTCTTTTCGATTGGATTCCATTCGATTCCTTTCGATTTGATTCAATTCGATTCTTTTCGATTCTATTCATTTCGATGATTTTCGTTGAGATTAGATTCTTTTCGATTTGATTTTTTTCGGTTCGAGTCGATTCATTTCGCTTATTTTGGTTAGGATCAATTCAATTCGATTCTTTTTGATTTGATTTGATTCTATTCGATTTCTTTCGATTCTATTCTATTGTATTCTTTTCTTTTCCATTCCGTTCAATTCGATTCTTTTCGATTCGATTCGATTGTTTTAGATTTGATTCCATTCTTTCGATTCTATTTGATATGATTCTTTTCGATTCGATTTGATACGATACTTTTTATTTTGATTCGAATCGATTCTCTTCGGTTCGATTCGTTTTGATTCTTTTCGATTCAATTCTATTCGAATTTTTTCGATTTGATTCGATTCGATTCTTTTAGATTCTACTTGATTTGTTTCTTTTCGATTCGTTTTGATTCGATTCTTTTTGATTCATGTCGATTCAATTCGATTCTTTTGTTTCTTTTTTTTTAATTTTTATTTTTTTTTGATTCTTTTGTTTCGATTCGATTCTTTTCAATTCGAATCTTTTCGTTACATGGAATTCGATTCTTTTCGTTTGATTCTTTATGATTTTTTTCAACGCGATTCAATTCGATTCTTTTTTCATGATAGTCACAGAGAGAGAGAGAGGCAGAGACACAGGCAGAGGGAGAAGCAGGCTCCATGCACCGGGAGCCTGATGTGGGATTCGATCCCGGGTCTCCAGGAACGCGCCCTGGGCCAAAGGCAGGCGCTAAACCGCTGCGCCACCCAGGGATCCCTCAATTCGATTCTTTTTTATTCGAATTTTTTCAATTCTTTTTGATTCGATTTAATTCTATTCGAGATTTTTCGATTTGATTCAATTAGTTCTTTTTGATTCAATTCAATTCATTTCTATTGATTCAAATCAATTCGATTCTTTGGGATTCGATTCGATTCTTTTGGATTCGATTCTTTTGGATTCGAATCGAGTGGATTCTTTTCATTGCGATCGGATTCATTTCAATTCGATTCTTTTCGATTCGATTGTTTTCAATTCGATTGATTCGATTCTTTTCAATTCTATGCTATTCAAAGCGATTCTTTTGTATTTGATTCGATTCGATTGTTTTCTTTTTGATTCGGTTCGATTCGTTTCTTTTCGATTCGATTCTTTTCGATTCGATTCGATTCTTTTCGATTCGATTTGACTCGATTTCATGCTTTTTGATTCGATTCGATTAGAATTTACTCGACTGATTCAATTTGATTCTTTTCTTTTCGGTTGGATTCTTTTCTATTCGATTTTTTTCTATTCAATTCGATTCTTTCAATATAATTCGATTCGATTCATTCGATTCAATTCAATTCTTTACGTTTCAAATCGATTCGTTTCAATTCGAGTCTTTTCAATTTGATGCTTTTCGATTCGGTTCGATTTGATATTTTTAATTTGATTCGAGTCTTTTCGATTCGATTCGATTCTTTTCAATTCGATTCTTTTCGATTCGATTCTTTTTGATTCGATTCATTTCGATTCGATTCGATTCTTTTCAATCCGATTTGATGCTTTTCCATTTGATCTGATTTGTTTCATTTCGATTCTTTTCGATTCATTTCGATTCTTTTCGATTCCATTAAATTTGATTCGATTCTTTTCGATTCGATTAGATTCTTTTCGATTTGATTCCATTCAGTTCGATTCTTTTCGATTCGATTGGATTCTTTTCGATTTGATTCAATTCTTTGGATTCGATTTGATTTCTTTTCGATTCGATTCAATACGATTCTTTTCATTTCGATTCTAATCGATTCTCTTCGATTCAATTTGTTTCGATTCGTTTCGATTCTATTCGATTTTTTTCGATTCTATTCTATTCGATTCATTTTGAATCATTTCCATTTGATTCTGTTCGAGTGGTTTCTATTAGATTCTTTTCGATTTGATTCAATTCGATTCGAGTCTTTTTGATTCGAGTCTTTTCGACTCGATGCAATTCAATACGATTCTTTTAGATTCGATTCGATTCGATTGTTTTCGTTTCGATTTGACTTTTTTTGATTCGATTCTTTTCGATTCGATTGTTTTCAATTCGATTGATTCGATTCTTTTCAATTCTATGCTATTCAAAGCGATTCTTTTGTATTTGATTCGATTCGATTGTTTTCTTTTTGATTCGGTTCGATTCGTTTCTTTTCGATTCGATTCAATTCTTTTCGATTCGATTCTTTTCGATTCGATTTGATTCTTTTCGATTCTATTCTATTCTATTCTTTTGTATTCCATTCGAATCGATTCGTTTTGATTGAATTCGATTCTTTTCGATTCGATTCAATTAGATTCTTTTCGATTGGATTCAATTTGTTTCGATTCGAATCAATTTGATTCTTTTCGATTGGATTCCATTCGATTCCTTTCGATTTGATTCAATTCGATTCTTTTCGATTCTATTCATTTCGATGATTTTCGTTGAGATTAGTTTCTTTTCGATTTGATTTTTTTCGGTTCAATTCGATTCATTTCGCTTATTTTGTTTAGGATCAATTCAATTCGATTCTTTTTGATTTGATTTGATTCTATTCGATTTCTTTCGATTCTATTCTATTGTATTCTTTTCGATTCGATTCCATTCAATCCGATTCTTTTCGATTCGATTCGATTGTTTTAGATTTGATTCCATTCTTTCGATTCTATTTGATATGATTCTTTTCGATTCGATTTGATACGATACTTTTTATTTTGATTCGAATCGATTCTCTCCGGTTCGATTCGTTTTGATTTTCGATTCAGTTCTATTCGAATTTTTTCGATTTGATTCGATTCGATTCTTTTAGATTCTACTTGATTTGTTTCTTTTCGATTTGTTTTGATTCGATTCCTTTTGATTCATCTCGATTCGATTCGATTCTTTTGTTTCTTTTTTTATTTTTTTTATTTTTTTTATTCTTTTGTTTCGATTCGATTGTTTTCAATTCGAATCTTTTCGTTACATGGAATTCGATTCTTTTCGTTTGATTCTTTATGATTTTTTTCAACGCGATTCAATTCGATTCTTTTTTTATGATAGTCACAGAGAGAGAGAGGCAGAGACACAGGCAGAGGGAGTAGCAGGCTCCATGCACCGGGTGCCCGATGTGGGATTCGATCCCGGGTCTCCAGGAACGCGCCCTGGGCAAAGGCAGGCGCTAAACAGCTGTGCCACCCAGGGATCCCTCAATTCGATTCTTTTTTATTCGAATCTATTCGATTCTTTTTGATTCGATTTGATTCTATTCGTTTTTTTCGATTTGATTCGATTAGTTCCTTTTTGATTCAATTCAATTCATTTCTTTTGATTCAAATCAATTCGATTCTTTTGGATTCGATTCTTTTGGATTCGAATTGAGTAGAATCTTTTCATTTCGATCGGATTCATTTCAATTCGATTCTTTTCGATTCGAATGTTTTCGAATCAATTCGATACTTTTTGATTCGATTCGATTCTTTTCGTGTCGATTTGATTCTTTTCGATTCGATTCTTTTCTATTTGAATCGATTCGATTCTTTTCATTTCGATTCGATTTGATTCAATTCGATTCTTTTCGATCAATTCAATTTGATTGTTTTCGATTTGATTCGATTCGATTCTTTTCTATTCTATTCAATTCGATTATTTTCCATTCGATGAAGCAATTGGATTCTTTTCGATTCGATTCGATTCTTTTCGATTCGATTCGACTCGATTTCATGCTTTTTGATTCGATTCGACTAGAATTTAATCGACTGATTCAATTTGATTCTTTTCTTTTCGGTTGGATTTTTTTCTATTCGATTTTTTTCTATTCAATTCGATTCTTTCAATATAATTCGATTCGATTCGATTCGATTTGATTCAATTCTTTTCGTTTCAAATCGATTCGTTTCAATTCGAGTTTCAATTTGATGCTTTTCGATTCGGTTCGATTTCATATTTTTAATTTGATTCGAGTCTTTTCGATTCGATTCGATTCTTCTCAATTCGATTCTTTTCGATTCGATTCTTTTTGATTCGATTCATTTCGATTCGATTCGATTCTTTTCAATCCGATTTGATGCTTTCCATTTGATCTGATTTGTTTCATTTCGATTCTTTTCGATTCATTTCGATTCTTTTCGATTCCATTAAATTTGATTCGATTCTTTTCGATTCGATTAGATTCTTTTCGATTTGATTCCATTCAGTTCGATCCTTTTCGATTCGATTGGATTCTTTTCGATTTGATTCAATTCTTTCGATTCGATTTGATTTGATTCTTTTCTATTCGATTCAATACGATTCTTTTCATTTCGATTCTAATCGATTCTCTTCGATTCGTTTCGATTCTATTCGATTTTTTTCGATTCTATTCTATTCGATTCATTTTGAATCATTTCCATTTGATTCTGTTCGAGTGGTTTCTATTAGATTCTTTTCGATTTGATTCAATTCGATTCGAGTCTTTTTGATTCGAGTCTTTTCAACTCGATGCAATTCAATACGATACTTTTAGATTCGATTCGATTCGATTGTTTTCGTTTCGATTCGACTTTTTTTGATTCGATTCTTTTCGATTCGATTGTTTTCAATTCGATTGATTCGATTCTTTTCAATTCTATGCTATTCAAAGCGATTCTTTTGTATTTGATTCGATTCGATTGTTTTCTTTTTGATTCGGTTCGATTCGTTTCTTTTCGATTCGATTCAATTCTTTTCGATTCGATTCTTTTCGATTCGATTTGATTCTTTTCGATTCTATTCTATTCTATTCTTTTGTATTCCATTCGAATCGATTCGTTTTGATTGAATTCGATTCTTTTCGATTCGATTCAATTAGATTCTTTTCGATTGGATTCAATTTGTTTCGATTCGAATCAATTTGATTCTTTTCGATTGGATTCCATTCGATTCCTTTCGATTTGATTCAATTCGATTCTTTTCGATTCTATTCATTTCGATGATTTTCGTTGAGATTAGATTCTTTTCGATTTGATTTTTTTCGGTTCGAGTCGATTCATTTCGCTTATTTTGGTTACGATCAATTCAATTCGATTCTTTTTGATTTGATTTGATTCTATTCGATTTCTTTCGATTCTATTCTATTGTATTCTTTTCGATTCGATTCCATTCAATCCGATTCTTTTCGATTCGATTCGATTGTTTTAGATTTGATTCCATTCTTTCGATTCTATTTGATATGATTCTTTTCGATTCGATTTGATACGATACTTTTTATTTTGATTCGAATCGATTCTCTTCGGTTCGATTCGTTTTGATTTTCGATTCAATTCTATTCGAATTTTTTCGATTTGATTCGATTCGATTCTTTTAGATTCTACTTGATTTGTTTCTTTTCGATTTGTTTTGATTCGATTCTTTTTGATTCATCTCGATTCGATTCGATTCTTTTGTTTCTTTTTTTATTTTTTTTATTTTTTTTATTCTTTTGTTTCAATTCGATTGTTTTCAATTCGAATCTTTTCGTTACATGGAATTCGATTCTTTTCGTTTGATTCTTTATGATTTTTTTCAACGCGATTCAATTCGATTCTTTTTTTATGATAGTCACAGAGAGAGAGAGGCAGAGACACAGGCAGAGGGAGTAGCAGGCTCCATGCACCGGGTGCCCGATGTGGGATTCGATCCCGGGTCTCCAGGAACGCGCCCTGGGCAAAGGCAGGCGCTAAACAGCTGTGCCACCCAGGGATCCCTCAGTTCGATTCTTTTTATTCGAATCTATTCGATTCTTTTGGATTCGATTTGATTCTATTCGTTTTTTTCGATTTGATTCGATTAGTTCCTTTTTGATTCAATTCAATTCATTTCTTTTGATTCAAATCAATTCGATTCTTTTGGATTCGATTCGATTCTTTTGGATTCGATTCTTTTGGATTCGAATCTAGTAGAATCTTTTCATTTCGATCGGATTCATTTCAATTCGATTCTTTTCGATTCGAATGTTTTCGAATCAATTCGATACTTTTTGATTCGATTCGATTCTTTTCGTGTCGATTTGATTCTTTTCGATTCGATTCTTTTCTATTTGAATCGATTCGATTCTTTTCATTTCGATTCGATTTGATTCAATTCGATTCTTTTCGATCAATTCAATTTGATTGTTTTCGATTTGATTCGATTCGATTCTTTTCTATTCTATTCAATTCGATTATTTTCCATTCGATGAAGCAATTGGATTCTTTTCGATTCGATTCGATTCTTTTCGATTCGATTCGACTCGATTTCATGCTTTTTGATTCGATTCGACTAGAATTTAATCGACTGATTCAATTTGATTCTTTTCTTTTCGGTTGGATTCTTTTCTATTCGATTTTTTTCTATTCAATTCGATTCTTTCAATTCAATTCGATTCGATTCGATTCAATTCTTTTCGTTTCAAATCGATTCGTTTCAATTCGAGTCTTTTCAATTTGATGCTTTTCGATTCGGTTCGATTTGATATTTTTAATTTGATTCGAGTCTTTTCGATTCGAGTCGATTCTTTTCAATTCGATTCTTTTCGATTCGAGTCTTTTCGATTCGATTCATTTCGATTCGATTCGATTCTTTTCAATCCGATTTGATGCTTTTCCATTTGATCTGATTTGTTTCATTTCGATTCTTTTCGATTCAATTCGATTCTTTTCGATTCCATTAAATTTGATTCGATTCTTTTCGATTCGATTAGATTCTTTTCGATTTGATTCCATTCAGTTCGATTCTTTTCGATTCGATTGGATTCTTTTCGATTTGATTCAATTCTTTCGATTCGATTTGATTTGATTCTTTTCGATTCGATTCAATACGATTCTTTTCATTTCGATTCTAATCGAATCTAATCGATTCTCTTCGATTCGTTTCGATTCTATTCGATTTTTTTCGATTCTATTCTATTCGATTCATTTTGAATCATTTCCATTTGATTCTGTTCGAGTGGTTTCTATTAGATTCTTTTCGATTTGATTCAATTCGATTCGAGTCTTTTTGATTCGAGTCTTTTCGACTCGATGCAATTCAATACGATTCTTTTAGATTCGATTCGATTCGATTGTTTTCGTTTCGATTCGACTTTTTTTGATTCGATTCTTTTCGATTCGATTGTTTTCAATTCGATGGATTCGATTCTTTTCAATTCTATGCTATTCAAAGCGATTCTTTTGTATTTGATTCGATTCGATTGTTTTCTTTTTGATTCGGTTCGATTCGTTTCTTTTCGATTCGATTCAATTCTTTTCGATTCGATTCTTTTCGATTCGATTTGATTCTTTTCGATTCTATTCTATTCTATTCTTTTATATTCCATTCGAATCGATTCGTTTTGATTGAATTCGATTCTTTTCGATTCGATTCAATTAGCTTCTTTTCAATTGGATTCAATTTGTTTCGATTCGATTCAATTTGATTCTTTTCGATTGGATTCCATTCGATTCTTTTCGATTTGATTCAATTCGATTCTTTTCGATTCTATTCATTTCGATGATTTTCGTTGAGATTAGATTCTTTTCGATTTGATTTTTTCGGTTCGAGTCGATTCATTTCGCTTATTTTGTTTAGGATCAATTCAATTCGATTCTTTTTGATTTGATTTGATTCTATTCGATTTCTTTCGATTCTATTCTATTGTATTCTTTTCTTTTCCATTCCGTTCAATTCGATTCTTTTCGATTCGATTCGATTGTTTTAGATTTGATGCCCATTCTTTCGATTCTATTTGATATGATTCTTTTCGATTCCATTTGATACGATACTTTTTATTTTGATTCGAATCGATTCTCTTCAGTTCGATTCGTTTTGATTCTTTTCGATTCAATTCTATTCGAATTTTTTCGATTTGATTCGATTCGATTCTTTTAGATTCTACTTGATTTGTTTCTTTTCGATTCGTTTTGATTCGATTCTTTTTGATTCATCTCGATTCGATTCGATTCTTTTGTTTCTTTTTTTATTTTTTTTATTTTTTTTATTCTTTTGTTTCGATTCGATTGTTTTCAATTCGAATCTTTTCGTTACATGGAATTCGATTCTTTTCGTTTGATTCTTTATGATTTTTTTCAACGCGATTCAATTCGATTCTTTTTTTATGATAGTCACAGAGAGAGAGAGGCAGAGACACAGGCAGAGGGAGTAGCAGGCTCCATGCACCGGGTGCCCGATGTGGGATTCGATCCCGGGTCTCCAGGAACGCGCCCTGGGCCAAAGGCAGGCGCTAAACAGCTGCGCCACCCAGGGATCCCTCAATTCGATTCTTTTTTATTCGAATCTATTCGATTCTTTTTGATTCGATTTGATTCTATTCGTTTTTTTCGATTTGATTCGATTAGTTCCTTTTTGATTCAATTCAATTCATTTCTTCTGATTCGATTCAATTCGATTCTTTTGGATTCGATTCGATTCTCTTGGATTCGATTCTTTTGGATTCGAATCGAGTAGATTCTTTTCATTTCGATCGGATTCATTTCAATTCGATTCTTTTCGATTCGAATGTTTTCGAATCAATTCGATACTTTTTGATTCGATTCGATTCTCTTGGATTCGATTCTTTTGGATTCGAATCGAGTAGATTCTTTTAATTTCGATCGGATTCATTTCAATTCGATTCTTTTCGATTCGAATGTTTTCGAATCAATTCGATACTTTTTGATTCGATTCGATTCTTTTCGTGTCGATTTGATTCTTTTCGATTCGATTCTTTTCTATTTGAATCGATTCGATTCTTTTCATTTCGATTCGATTTGATTCAATTCGATTCTTTTCGATCAATTCAATTTGATTGTTTTCGATTTGATTCGATTCGATTCTTTTCTATTCTATTCAATTCGATTATTTTCCATTCGATGATGCAATTGGATTCTTTTTGATTCGATTCGATTCTTTTCGATTCGATTTGACTCGATTTCATGCTTTTTGATTCGATTCGATTAGAATTTACTCGACTGATTCAATTTGATTCTTTTCTTTTCGGTTGGATTCTTTTCTATTCGATTTTTTTCTATTCAATTCGATTCTTTCAATATAATTCGATTCGATTCATTCGATTCGATTCAATTCTTTACGTTTCAAATCGATTCGTTTCAATTCGAGTCTTTTCAATTTGATGCTTTTCGATTCGGTTCGATTTGATATTTTTAATTTGATTCGAGTCTTTTCGATTCGAGTCGATTCTTTTCAATTCGATTCTTTTCGATTCGAGTCTTTTTGATTCGATTCATTTCGATTCGATTCGATTCTTTTCAATCCGATTTGATGCTTTTCCATTTGATCTGATTTGTTTCATTTCGATTCTTTTCGATTCATTTCGATTCTTTTCGATTCCATTAAATTTGATTCGATTCTTTTCGATTCGATTAGATTCTTTTCGATTTGATTCCATTCAGTTCGATTCTTTTCGATTCGATTGGATTCTTTTCGATTTGATTCAATTCTTTGGATTCGATTTGATTTGATTCTTTTCGATTCGATTCAATACGATTCTTTTCATTTCGATTCTAATCGATTCTCTTCGATTCTTTTCGATTCGTTTCGATTCTATTCGATTTTTTTCGATTCTATTCTATTCGATTCATTTTGAATCATTTCGATTTGATTCTGTTCGAGTGGTTTCTATTAGATTCTTTTCGATTTGATTCAATTCGATTCGAGTCTTTTTGATTCGAGTCTTTTCGACTCGATGCAATTCAATACGATTCTTTTAGATTCGATTCGATTGTTTTCGTTTCGATTTGACTTTTTTTGATTCGATTCTTTTCGATTCGATTGTTTTCAATTCGATTGATTCGATTCTTTTCAATTCTATGCTATTCAAAGCGATTCTTTTGTATTTGATTCGATTCGATTGTTTTCTTTTTGATTCGGTTCGATTCGTTTCTTTTCGATTCGATTCAATTCTTTTCGATTCGATTCTTTTCGATTCGATTTGATTCTTTTCGATTCTATTCTATTCTATTCTTTTGTATTCCATTCGAATCGATTCGTTTTGATTGAATTCGATTCTTTTCGATTCGATTCAATTAGATTCTTTTCGATTGGATTCAATTTGTTTCGATTCGAATCAATTTGATTCTTTTCGATTAGATTCCATTCGATTCCTTTCGATTTGATTCAATTCGATTCTTTTCGATTCTATTCATTTCGATGATTTTCGTTGAGATTAGATTCTTTTCGATTTGATTTTTTTCGGTTCGAGTCGATTCATTTCGCTTATTTTGGTTACGGTCAATTCAATTCGATTCTTTTTGATTTGATTTGATTCTATTCGATTTCTTTCGATTCTATTCTATTGTATTCTTTTCGATTCGATTCCATTCAATCCGGTTCTTTTCGATTCGATTCGATTGTTTTAGATTTGATTCCATTCTTTCGATTCTATTTGATATGATTCTTTTCGATTCGATTTGATACGATACTTTTTATTTTGATTCGAATCGATTCTCTTCGGTTCGATTCGTTTTGATTTTCGATTCAATTCTATTCGAATTTTTTCGATTTGATTCGATTCGATTCTTTTAGATTCTACTTGATTTGTTTCTTTTCGATTTGTTTTGATTCGATTCTTTTTGATTCATCTCGATTCGATTCGATTCTTTTGTTTCTTTTTTATTTTTTTTTTATTTTTTTTATTCTTTTGTTTCGATTCGATTGTTTTCAATTCGAATCTTTTCGTTACATGGAATTCGATTCTTTTCGTTTGATTCTTTATGATTTTTTTCAACGCGATTCAATTCGATTCTTTTTTTATGATAGTCACAGTGAGAGAGAGGCAGAGACACAGGCAGAGGGAGTAGCAGGCTCCATGCACCGGGTGCCCGATGTGGGATTCGATCCCGGGTCTCCAGGAACGCGCCCTGGGCAAAGGCAGGCGCTAAACAGCTGTGCCACCCAGGGATCCCTCAATTCGATTCTTTTTTATTCGAATCTATTCGATTTTTTTGATTCGATTTGATTCTATTCGTTTTTTTCGATTTGATTCGATTAGTTCCTTTTTGATTCAATTCAATTCATTTCTTTTGATTCAAATCAATTCGATTCTTTTGGATTCGATTCGATTCTTTTGGATTCGATTCTTTTGGATTCAAATCTAGTAGAATCTTTTCATTTCGATCGGATTCATTTCAATTCGATTCTTTTCGATTCGAATGTTTTCGAATCAATTCGATACTTTTTGATTCGATTCGATTCTTTTCGTGTCGATTTGATTCTTTTCGATTCGATTCTTTTCTATTTGAATCGATTCGATTCTTTTCATTTCGATTCGATTTGATTCAATTCGATTCTTTTCGATCAATTCAATTTGATTGTTTTCGATTTGATTCGATTCGATTCTTTTCTATTCTATTCAATTCGATTATTTTCCATTCGATGAAGCAATTGGATTCTTTTCGATTCGATTCGATTCTTTTCGATTCGATTCGACTCGATTTCATGCTTTTTGATTCGATTCGACTAGAATTTAATCGACTGATTCAATTTGATTCTTTTCTTTTCGGTTGGATTCTTTTCTATTCGATTTTTTTCTATTCAATTCGATTCTTTCAATATAATTCGATTCGATTCGATTCGATTCAATTCTTTTCGTTTCAAATCGATTCGTTTCAATTCGAGTCTTTTCAATTTGATGCTTTTCGATTCGGTTCGATTTGATATTTTTAATTTGATTCGAGTCTTTTCGATTCGATTCGATTCTTTTCAATTCGATTCTTTTCGATTCGATTCTTTTGATTCGATTCATTTCGATTCGATTCGATTCTTTTCAATCCGATTTGATGCTTTTCCATTTGATCTGATTTGTTTCATTTCGATTCTTTTCGATTCATTTCGATTCTTTTCGATTCCATTAAATTTGATTCGATTCTTTTCGATTCGATTAGATTCTTTTCGATTTGATTCCATTCAGTTCAATTCTTTTCGATTCGATTGGATTCTTTTCGATTTGATTCAATTCTTTGGATTCGATTTGATTTGATTCTTTTCGATTCGATTCAATACGATTCGTTTCATTTCGATTCTAATCGATTCTCTTCGATTCATTTCGTTTCGATTCGTTTCGATTCTATTAGATTTTTTTCGATTCTATTCTATTCGATTCATTTTGAATCATTTCGATTTGATTCTGTTCGAGTGGTTTCTATTAGATTCTTTTCGATTTGATTCAATTCGATTCGAGTCTTTTTGATTCGAGTCTTTTCGACTCGATTCAATTCAATACGATTCTTTTAGATTCGATTCGATTCGATTGTTTTCGTTTCGATTCGACTTTTTTGATTCGATTCTTTTCGATTCGATTGTTTTCAATTCGATTGATTCGATTCTTTTCAATTCTATGCTATTCAAAGCGATTCTTTTGTATTTGATTCGATTCGATTGTTTTCTTTTTGATTCGGTTCGATTCGTTTCTTTTCGATTCGATTCAATTCTTTTCGATTCGATTCTTTTCGATTCGATTTGATTCTTTTCGATTCTATTCTATTCTATTCTTTTGTATTCCATTCGAATCGATTCGTTTTGATTGAATTCGATTCTTTTCGATTCGATTCAATTAGATTCTTTTCGATTGGATTCAATTTGTTTCGATTCGAATCCATTTGATTCTTTTCGATTGGATTCCATTCGATTCCTTTCGATTTGATTCAATTCGATTCTTTTCGATTCTATTCATTTCGATGATTTTCGTTGAGATTAGATTCTTTTCGATTTGATTTTTTTCGGTTCGAGTCGATTCATTTCGCTTATTTTGGTTAGGATCAATTCAATTCGATTCTTTTTGATTTGATTTGATTCTATTCGATTTCTTTCGATTCTATTCTATTGTATTCTTTTCTTTTCCATTCCGTTCAATTCGATTCTTTTCGATTCGATTCGATTGTTTTAGATTTGATTCCATTCTTTCGATTCTATTTGATATGATTCTTTTCGATTCGATTTGATACGATACTTTTTATTTTGATTCGAATCGATTCTCTTCGGTTCGATTCGTTTTGATTCTTTTCGATTCAATTCTATTCGAATTTTTTCGATTTGATTCGATTCGATTCTTTTAGATTCTACTTGATTTGTTTCTTTTCGATTCGTTTTGATTCGATTCTTTTTGATTCATGTCGATTCAATTCGATTCTTTTGTTTCTTTTTTTTAATTTTTATTTTTTTTTGATTCTTTTGTTTCGATTCGATTCTTTTCAATTCGAATCTTTTCGTTACATGGAATTCGATTCTTTTCGTTTGATTCTTTATGATTTTTTTCAACGCGATTCAATTCGATTCTTTTTTCATGATAGTCACAGAGAGAGAGAGAGGCAGAGACACAGGCAGAGGGAGAAGCAGGCTCCATGCACCGGGAGCCTGATGTGGGATTCGATCCCGGGTCTCCAGGAACGCGCCCTGGGCCAAAGGCAGGCGCTAAACCGCTGCGCCACCCAGGGATCCCTCAATTCGATTCTTTTTTATTCGAATTTTTTCAATTCTTTTTGATTCGATTTAATTCTATTCGAGATTTTTCGATTTGATTCAATTAGTTCTTTTTGATTCAATTCAATTCATTTCTATTGATTCAAATCAATTCGATTCTTTTGGATTCGATTCGATTCTTTTGGATTCGATTCTTTTGGATTCGAATCGAGTGGATTCTTTTCATTGCGATCGGATTCATTTCAATTCGATTCTTTTCGATTCGATTGTTTTCAATTCGATTGATTCGATTCTTTTCAATTCTATGCTATTCAAAGCGATTCTTTTGTATTTGATTCGATTCGATTGTTTTCTTTTTGATTCGGTTCGATTCGTTTCTTTTCGATTCGATTCTTTTCGATTCGATTCGATTCTTTTCGATTCGATTTGACTCGATTTCATGCTTTTTGATTCGATTCGATTAGAATTTACTCGACTGATTCAATGTGATTCTTTTCTTTTCGGTTGGATTCTTTTCTATTCGATTTTTTTCTATTCAATTCGATTCTTTCAATATAATTCGATTCGATTCATTCGATTCAATTCAATTCTTTACGTTTCAAATCGATTCGTTTCAATTCGAGTCTTTTCAATTTGATGCTTTTCGATTCGGTTCGATTTGATATTTTTAATTTGATTCGAGTCTTTTCGATTCGATTCGATTCTTTTCAATTCGATTCTTTTCGATTCGATTCTTTTTGATTCGATTCATTTCGATTCGATTCGATTCTTTTCAATCCGATTTGATGCTTTTCCATTTGATCTGATTTGTTTCATTTCGATTCTTTTCGATTCATTTCGATTCTTTTCGATTCCATTAAATTTGATTCGATTCTTTTCGATTCGATTAGATTCTTTTCGATTTGATTCCATTCAGTTCGATTCTTTTCGATTCGATTGGATTCTTTTCGATTTGATTCAATTCTTTGGATTCGATTTGATTTCTTTTCGATTCGATTCAATACGATTCTTTTCATTTCGATTCTAATCGATTCTCTTCGATTCAATTTGTTTCGATTCGTTTCGATTCTATTCGATTTTTTTCGATTCTATTCTATTCGATTCATTTTGAATCATTTCGATTTGATTCTGTTCGAGTGGTTTCTATTAGATTCTTTTCGATTTGATTCAATTCGATTCGAGTCTTTTTGATTCGAGTCTTTTCGACTCGATGCAATTCAATACGATTCTTTTAGATTCGATTCGATTCGATTGTTTTCGTTTCGATTTGACTTTTTTTGATTCGATTCTTTTCGATTCGATTGTTTTCAATTCGATTGATTCGATTCTTTTCAATTCTATGCTATTCAAAGCGATTCTTTTGTATTTGATTCGATTCGATTGTTTTCTTTTTGATTCGGTTCGATTCGTTTCTTTTCGATTCGATTCAATTCTTTTCGATTCGATTCTTTTCGATTCGATTTGATTCTTTTCGATTCTATTCTATTCTATTCTTTTGTATTCCATTCGAATCGATTCGTTTTGATTGAATTCGATTCTTTTCGATTCGATTCAATTAGATTCTTTTCGATTGGATTCAATTTGTTTCGATTCGAATCAATTTGATTCTTTTCGATTGGATTCCATTCGATTCCTTTCGATTTGATTCAATTCGATTCTTTTCGATTCTATTCATTTCGATGATTTTCGTTGAGATTAGTTTCTTTTCGATTTGATTTTTTTCGGTTCGAGTCGATTCATTTCGCTTATTTTGGTTACGATCAATTCAATTCGATTCTTTTTGATTTGATTTGATTCTATTCGATTTCTTTCGATTCTATTCTATTGTATTCTTTTCGATTCGATTCCATTCAATCCGATTCTTTTCGATTCGATTCGATTGTTTTAGATTTGATTCCATTCTTTCGATTCTATTTGATATGATTCTTTTCGATTCGATTTGATACGATACTTTTTATTTTGATTCGAATCGATTCTCTTCGGTTCGATTCGTTTTGATTTTCGATTCAGTTCTATTCGAATTTTTTCGATTTGATTCGATTCGATTCTTTTAGATTCTACTTGATTTGTTTCTTTTCGATTTGTTTTGATTCGATTCCTTTTGATTCATCTCGATTCGATTCGATTCTTTTGTTTCTTTTTTTATTTTTTTTATTTTTTTTATTCTTTTGTTTCGATTCGATTGTTTTCAATTCGAATCTTTTCGTTACATGGAATTCGATTCTTTTCGTTTGATTCTTTATGATTTTTTTCAACGCGATTCAATTCGATTCTTTTTTTATGATAGTCACAGAGAGAGAGAGGCAGAGACACAGGCAGAGGGAGTAGCAGGCTCCATGCACCGGGTGCCCGATGTGGGATTCGATCCCGGGTCTCCAGGAACGCGCCCTGGGCAAAGGCAGGCGCTAAACAGCTGTGCCACCCAGGGATCCCTCAATTCGATTCTTTTTTATTCGAATCTATTCTATTCTTTTTGATTCGATTTGATTCTATTCGTTTTTTTCGATTTGATTCGATTAGTTCCTTTTTGATTCAATTCAATTCATTTCTTTTGATTCAAATCAATTCGATTCTTTTGGATTCGATTCTTTTGGATTCGAATTGAGTAGAATCTTTTCATTTCGATCAGATTCATTTCAATTCGATTCTTTTCGATTCGAATGTTTTCGAATCAATTCGATACTTTTTGATTCGATTCGATTCTTTTCGTGTCGATTTGATTCTTTTCGATTCGATTCTTTTCTATTTGAATCGATTCGATTCTTTTCATTTCGATTCGATTTGATTCAATTCGATTCTTTTCGATCAATTCAATTTGATTGTTTTCGATTTGATTCGATTCGATTCTTTTCTATTCTATTCAATTCGATTATTTTCCATTCGATGAAGCAATTGGATTCTTTTCTATTCGATTCGATTCTTTTCGATTCGATTCGACTCGATTTCATGCTTTTTGATTCGATTCGACTAGAATTTAATCGACTGATTCAATTTGATTCTTTTCTTTTCGGTTGGATTTTTTTCTATTCGATTTTTTTCTATTCAATTCGATTCTTTCAATATAATTCGATTCGATTCGATTCGATTTGATTCAATTCTTTTCGTTTCAAATCGATTCGTTTCAATTCGAGTCTTTTCAATTTGATGCTTTTCGATTCGGTTCGATTTCATATTTTTAATTTGATTCGAGTCTTTTCGATTCGATTCGATTCTTCTCAATTCGATTCTTTTCGATTCGATTCTTTTTGATTCGATTCATTTCGATTCGATTCGATTCTTTTCAATCCGATTTGATGCTTTTCCATTTGATCTGATTTGTTTCATTTCGATTCTTTTCAATTCATTTCGATTCTTTTCGATTCCATTAAATTTGATTCGATTCTTTTCGATTCGATTAGATTCTTTTCGATTTGATTCCATTCAGTTCGATCCTTTTCGATTCGATTGGATTCTTTTCGATTTGATTCAATTCTTTCGATTCGATTTGATTTGATTCTTTTCTATTCGATTCAATACGATTCTTTTCATTTCGATTCTAATCGATTCTCTTCGATTCGTTTCGATTCTATTCGATTTTTTTCGATTCTATTCTATTCGATTCATTTTGAATCATTTCCATTTGATTCTGTTCGAGTGGTTTCTATTAGATTCTTTTCGATTTGATTCAATTCGATTCGAGTCTTTTTGATTCGAGTCTTTTCAACTCGATGCAATTCAATACGATACTTTTAGATTCGATTCGATTCGATTGTTTTCGTTTCGATTCGACTTTTTTTGATTCGATTCTTTTCGATTCGATTGTTTTCAATTCGATTGATTCGATTCTTTTCAATTCTATGCTATTCAAAGCGATTCTTTTGTATTTGATTCGATTCGATTGTTTTCTTTTGATTCGGTTCGATTCGTTTCTTTTCGATTCGATTCAATTCTTTTTGATTCGATTCTTTTCGATTCGATTTGATTCTTTTCGATTCTATTCTATTCTATTCTTTTGTATTCCATTCGAATCGATTCGTTTTGATTGAATTCGATTCTTTTCGATTCGATTCAATTAGATTCTTTTCGATTGGATTCAATTTGTTTCGATTCGAATCAATTTGATTCTTTTCGATTGGATTCCATTCGATTCCTTTCGATTTGATTCAATTCGATTCTTTTCGATTCTATTCATTTCGATGATTTTCGTTGAGATTAGATTCTTTTCGATTTGATTTTTTTCGGTTCGAGTCGATTCATTTCGCTTATTTTGGTTACGATCAATTCAATTCGATTCTTTTTATTTGATTTGATTCTATTCGATTTCTTTCGATTCTATTCTATTGTATTCTTTTCGATTCGATTCCATTCAATCCGATTCTTTTCGAATCGATTCGATTGTTTTAGATTTGATTCCATTCTTTCGATTCTATTTGATATGATTCTTTTCGATTCGATTTGATACGATACTTTTTATTTTGATTCGAATCGATTCTCTTCGGTTCGATTCGTTTTGATTTTCGATTCAATTCTATTCGAATTTTTTCGATTTGATTCGATTCGATTCTTTTAGATTCTACTTGATTTGTTTCTTTTCAATTTGTTTTGATTCGATTCTTTTTGATTCATCTCGATTCGATTCGATTCTTTTGTTTCTTTTTTTATTTTTTTTATTTTTTTTTCTTTTGTTTCAATTCGATTATTTTCAATTCGAATCTTTTCGTTACATGGAATTCGATTCTTTTCGTTTGATTCTTTATGATTTTTTTCAACGCGATTCAATTCGATTCTTTTTTTATGATAGTCACAGAGAGAGAGAGGCAGAGACACAGGCAGAGGGAGTAGCAGGCTCCATGCACCGGGTGCCCGATGTGGGATTCGATCCCGGGTCTCCAGGAACGCGCCCTGGGCAAAGGCAGGCGCTAAACAGCTGTGCCACCCAGGGATCCCTCAATTCGATTCTTTTTTATTCGAATCTATTCGATTCTTTTTGATTCGATTTGATTCTATTCGTTTTTTTCGATTTGATTCGATTAGTTCCTTTTTGATTCAATTCAATTCATTTCTTTTGATTCAAATCAATTCGATTCTTTTGGATTCGATTCGATTCTTTTGGATTCGATTATTTTGGATTCGAATCGAGTAGAATCTTTTCATTTCGATCGGATTCATTTCAATTCGATTCTTTTCGATTCGAATGTTTTCGAATCAATTCGATACTTTTTGATTCGAATCGATTCTTTTCGTGTCGATTTGATTCTTTTCGATTCGATTCTTTTCTATTTGAATCGATTCGATTCTTTTCATTTCTATTCGATTTGATTCAATTCGATTCTTTTCGATCAATTCAATTTGATTGTTTTCGATTTGATTCGATTCGATTCTTTTCTATTCTATTCAATTCGATTATTTTCCATTCGATGAAGCAATTGGATTCTTTTCGATTCGATTCGATTCTTTTCGATTCGATTCGACTCGATTTCATGCTTTTTGATTCGATTCGACTAGAATTTAATCGACTGATTCAATTTGATTCTTTTCTTTTCGGTTGGATTCTTTTCTATTCGATTTTTTTCTATTCAATTCGATTCTTTCAATTCAATTCGATTCGATTCGATTCGATTCGATTCAATTCTTTTCGTTTCAAATCGATTCGTTTCAATTCGAGTCTTTTCAATTTGATGCTTTTCGATTCGGTTCGATTTGATATTTTTAATTTGATTCGAGTCTTTTCGATTCGATTCGATTCTTTTCAATTCGATTCTTTTCGATTCGAGTCTTTTTGATTCGATTCATTTCGATTCGATTCGATTCTTTTCAATCCGATTTGATGCTTTTCCATTTGATCTGATTTGTTTCATTTCGATTCTTTTCGATTCAATTCGATTCTTTTCGATTCCATTAAATTTGATTCGATTCTTTTCGATTCGATTAGATTCTTTTCGATTTGATTCCATTCAGTTCGATTCTTTTCGATTCGATTGGATTCTTTTCGATTTGATTCAATTCTTTCGATTCGATTTGATTTGATTCTTTTCGATTCGATTCAATACGATTCTTTTCATTTCGATTCTAATCGATTCTCTTCGATTCTTTTCGATTCGTTTCGATTCTATTCGATTTTTTTCGATTCTATTCTATTCGATTCATTTTGAATCATTTCGATTTGATTCTGTTCGAGTGGTTTCTATTAGATTCTTTTCGATTTGATTCAATTCGATTCGAGTCTTTTTGATTCGAGTCTTTTCGACTCGATGCAATTCAATACGATTCTTTTAGATTCGATTCGATTCGATTGTTTTCGTTTCGATTCGACTTTTTTTGATTCGATTCTTTTCGATTCGATTGTTTTCAATTCGATTGATTCGATTCTTTTCAATTCTATGCTATTCAAAGCGATTCTTTTGTATTTGATTCGATTCGATTGTTTTCTTTTTGATTCGGTTCGATTCGTTTCTTTTCGATTCGATTCAATTCTTTTCGATTCGATTCTTTTCGATTCGATTTGATTCTTTTCGATTCGATTCTATTCTATTCTTTTGTATTCCATTCGAATCGATTCGTTTTGATTGAATTCGATTCTTTTCGATTCGATTCAATTAGATTCTTTTCGATTGGATTCAATTTGTTTCGATTCGAATCAATTTGATTCTTTTCGATTGGATTCCATTCGATTCCTTTCGATTTGATTCAATTCGATTCTTTTCGATTCTATTCATTTCGATGATTTTCGTTGAGATTAGATTCTTTTCGATTTGATTTTTTCGGTTCGAGTCGATTCATTTCGCTTATTTTGGTTACGATCAATTCAATTCGATTCTTTTTTATTTGATTTGATTCTATTCGATTTCTTTCGATTCTATTCTATTGTATTCTTTTCGATTCGATTCCATTCAATCCGATTCTTTTCGATTCGATTCGATTGTTTTAGATTTGATTCCATTCTTTCGATTCTATTTGATATGATTCTTTTCGATTCGATTTGATACGATACTTTTTATTTTGATTCGAATCGATTCTCTTCGGTTCGATTCGTTTTGATTTTCGATTCAATTCTATTCGAATTTTTTCGATTTGATTCGATTCGATTCTTTTAGATTCTACTTGATTTGTTTCTTTTCGATTTGTTTTGATTCGATTCTTTTTGATTCATCTCGATTCGATTCGATTCTTTTGTTTCTTTTTTTATTTTTTTTATTTTTTTTATTCTTTTGTTTCGATTCGATTGTTTTCAATTCGAATCTTTTCGTTACATGGAATTCGATTCTTTTCGTTTGATTCTTTATGATTTTTTTCAACGCGATTCAATTCGATTCTTTTTTTATGATAGTCACAGAGAGAGAGAGGCAGAGACACAGGCAGAGGGAGTAGCAGGCTCCATGCACCGGGTGCCCGATGTGGGATTCGATCCCGGGTCTCCAGGAACGCGCCCTGGGCAAAGGCAGGCGCTAAACAGCTGTGCCACCCAGGGATCCCTCAGTTCGATTCTTTTTATTCGAATCTATTCGATTCTTTTTGATTCGATTTGATTCTATTCGTTTTTTTCGATTTGATTCGATTAGTTCCTTTTTGATTCAATTCAATTCATTTCTTTTGATTCAAATCATTTTGATTCTTTTGGATTCGATTCGATTCTTTTGGATTCGATTCTTTTGGATTCGAATCTAGTTGAATCTTTTCATTTCGATCGGATTCATTTCAATTCGATTCTTTTCGATTCGAATGTTTTCGAATCAATTCGATACTTTTTGATTCGATTCGATTCTTTTCGTGTCGATTTGATTCTTTTCGATTCGATTCTTTTCTATTTGAATCGATTCGATTCTTTTCATTTCGATTCGATTTAATTCAATTCGATTCTTTTCGATCAATTCAATTTGATTGTTTTCGATTTGATTCGATTCGATTCTTTTCTATTCTATTCAATTCGATTATTTTCCATTCGATGAAGCAATTGGATTCTTTTCGATTCTTTTCGATTCGATTCGACTCGATTTCATGCTTTTTGATTCGATTCGACTAGAATTTAATCGACTGATTCAATTTGATTCTTTTCTTTTCGGTTGGATTCTTTTCTATTCGATTTTTTTCTATTCAATTCGATTCTTTCAATTCAATTCGATTCGATTCGATTCGATTCAATTCTTTTCGTTTCAAATCGATTCGTTTCAATTCGAGTCTTTTCAATTTGATGCTTTTCGATTCGGTTCGATTTGATATTTTTAATTTGATTCGACTCTTTTCGATTCGATTCGATTCTTTTCAATTCGATTCTTTTCGATTCGAGTCTTTTTGATTCGATTCATTTCGATTCGATTCGATTCTTTTCAATCCGATTTGATGCTTTTCCATTTGATCTGATTTGTTTCATTTCGATTCTTTTCGATTCAATTCGATTCTTTTCGATTCCATTAAATTTGATTCGATTCTTTTCGATTCGATTAGATTCTTTTCGATTTGATTCCATTCAGTTCGATTCTTTTCGATTCGATTGGATTCTTTTCGATTTGATTCAATTCTTTCGATTCGATTTGATTTGATTCTTTTCGATTCGATTCAATACGATTCTTTTCATTTCGATTCTAATCGATTCTCTTCGATTCTTTTCGATTCGTTTCGATTCTATTCGATTTTTTTCGATTCTATTCTATTCGATTCATTTTGAATCATTTCGATTTGATTCTGTTCGAGTGGTTTCTATTAGATTCTTTTCGATTTGATTCAATTCGATTCGAGTCTTTTTGATTCGAGTCTTTTCGACTCGATGCAATTCAATACGATTCTTTTAGATTCGATTCGATTCGATTGTTTTCGTTTCGATTCGACTTTTTTTGATTCGATTCTTTTCGATTCGATTGTTTTCAATTCGATGGATTCGATTCTTTTCAATTCTATGCTATTCAAAGCGATTCTTTTGTATTTGATTCGATTCGATTGTTTTCTTTTTGATTCGGTTCGATTCGTTTCTTTTCGATTCGATTCAATTCTTTTCGATTCGATTCTTTTCGATTCGATTTGATTCTTTTCGATTCTATTCTATTCTATTCTTTTGTATTCCATTCGAATCGATTCGTTTTGATTGAATTCGATTCTTTTCGATTCGATTCAATTAGATTCTTTTCGATTGGATTCAATTTGTTTCGATTCGAATCAATTTGATTCTTTTCGATTGGATTCCATTCGATTCCTTTCGATTTGATTCAATTCGATTCTTTTCGATTCTATTCATTTCGATGATTTTCGTTGAGATTAGATTCTTTCGATTTGATTTTTTTCGGTTCGAGTCGATTCATTTCGCTTATTTTGGTTACGATCAATTCAATTCGATTCTTTTTGATTTGATTTGATTCTATTCGATTTCTTTCGATTCTATTCTATTGTATTCTTTTCGATTCGATTCCATTCAATCCGATTCTTTTCGATTCGATTCGATTGTTTTAGATTTGATTCCATTCTTTCGATTCTATTTGATATGATTCTTTTCGATTCGATTTGATACGATACTTTTTATTTTGATTCGAATCGATTCTCTTCGGTTCGATTCGTTTTGATTTTCGATTCAATTCTATTCGAATTTTTTCGATTTGATTCGATTCGATTCTTTTAGATTCTACTTGATTTGTTTCTTTTCGATTTGTTTTGATTCGATTCTTTTTGATTCATCTCGATTCGATTCGATTCTTTTGTTTCTTTTTTTATTTTTTTTATTTTTTTTATTCTTTTGTTTCGATTCGATTGTTTTCAATTCGAATCTTTTCGTTACATGGAATTCGATTCTTTTCGTTTGATTCTTTATGATTTTTTTCAACGCGATTCAATTCGATTCTTTTTTTATGATAGTCACAGAGAGAGAGAGGCAGAGACACAGGCAGAGGGAGTAGCAGGCTCCATGCACCGGGTGCCCGATGTGGGATTCGATCCCGGGTCTCCAGGAACGCGCCCTGGGCAAAGGCAGGCGCTAAACAGCTGTGCCACCCAGGGATCCCTCAGTTCGATTCTTTTTTATTCGAATCTATTCGATTCTTTTTGATTCGATTTGATTCTATTCGTTTTTTTCGATTTGATTCGATTAGTTCCTTTTTGATTCAATTCAATTCATTTCTTTTGATTCAAATCAATTCGATTCTTTTGGATTCGATTCGATTCTTTTGGATTCGATTCTTTTGGATTCGAATCGAGTAGAATCTTTTCATTTCGATCGGATTCATTTCAATTCGATTCTTTTCGATTCGAATGTTTTCGAATCAATTCGATACTTTTTGATTCGATTCGATTCTTTTCGTGTCGATTTGATTCTTTTCGATTCGATTCTTTTCTATTTGAATCGATTCGATTCTTTTCATTTCGATTCGATTTGATTCAATTCGATTCTTTTCGATCAATTCAATTTGATTGTTTTCGATTTGATTCGATTCGATTCTTTTCTATTCTATTCAATTCAATTATTTTCCATTCGATGAAGCAATTGGATTCTTTTCGATTCGATTCGATTCTTTTCGATTCGATTCGACTCGATTTCATGCTTTTTGATTCGATTCGACTAGAATTTAATCGACTGATTCAATTTGATTCTTTTCTTTTCGGTTGGATTCTTTTCTATTCGATTTTTTTCTATTCAATTCGATTCTTTCAATTCAATTCGATTCGATTCGATTCGATTCGATTCAATTCTTTTCGTTTCAAATCGATTCGTTTCAATTCGAGTCTTTTCAATTTGATGCTTTTCGATTCGGTTCGATTTGATATTTTTAATTTGATTCGAGTCTTTTCGATTCGATTCGATTCTTTTCAATTCGATTCTTTTCGATTCGAGTCTTTTTGATTCGATTCATTTCGATTCGATTCGATTCTTTTCAATCCGATTTGATGCTTTTCCATTTGATCTGATTTGTTTCATTTCGATTCTTTTCGATTCAATTCGATTCTTTTCGATTCCATTAAATTTGATTCGATTCTTTTCGATTCGATTAGATTCTTTTCGATTTGATTCCATTCAGTTCGATTCTTTTCGATTCGATTGGATTCTTTTCGATTTGATTCAATTCTTTCGATTCGATTTGATTTGATTCTTTTCGATTCGATTAAATACGATTCTTTTCATTTCGATTCTAATCGATTCTCTTCTATTCTTTTCGATTCGTTTCGATTCTATTCGATTTTTTTCGATTCTATTCTATTCGATTCATTTTGAATCATTTCGATTTGATTCTGTTCGAGTGGTTTCTATTAGATTCTTTTCGATTTGATTCAATTCGATTCGAGTCTTTTTGATTCGAGTCTTTTCGACTCGATGCAATTCAATACGATTCTTTTAGATTCGATTCGATTCGATTGTTTTCATTTCGATTCGACTTTTTTTGATTCGATTCTTTTCGATTCGATTGTTTTCAATTCGATGGATTCGATTCTTTTCAATTCTATGCTATTCAAAGCGATTCTTTTGTATTTGATTCGATTCGATTGTTTTCTTTTTGATTTGGTTCGATTCGTTTCTTTTCGATTCGATTCAATTCTTTTCGATTCGATTCTTTTCGATTCGATTTGATTCTTTTCGATTCTATTCTATTCTATTCTTTTGTATTCCATTCGAATCGATTCGTTTTGATTGAATTCGATTCTTTTCGATTCGATTCAATTAGATTCTTTTCGATTGGATTCAATTTGTTTCGATTCGAATCAATTTGATTCTTTTCGATTGGATTCCATTCGATTCCTTTCGATTTGATTCAATTCGATTCTTTTCAATTCTATTCATTTCGATGATTTTCTTTGAGATTAGATTCTTTTCGATTTGATTTTTTTCGGTTGGAGTCGATTCATTTCGCTTATTTTGGTTACGATCAATTCAATTCGATTCTTTTTGATTTGATTTGATTCTATTCGATTTCTTTCGATTCTATTCTATTGTATTCTTTTCGATTCGATTCCATTCAATCCGATTCTTTTCGATTCGATTCGATTGTTTTAGATTTGATTCCATTCTTTCGATTCTATTTGATATGATTCTTTTCGATTCGATTTGATACGATACTTTTTATTTTGATTCGAATCGATTCTCTTCTGTTCGATTCGTTTTGATTTTCGATTCAATTCTATTCGAATTTTTTCGATTTGATTCGATTCGATTCTTTTAGATTCTACTTGATTTGTTTCTTTTCGATTTGTTTTGATTCGATTCTTTTTGATTCATCTCGATTCGATTCGATTCTTTTGTTTCATTTTTTATTTTTTTTATTCTTTTGTTTCGATTCGATTGTTTTCAATTCGAATCTTTTCGTTACATGGAATTCGATTCTTTTCGTTTGATTCTTTATGATTTTTTTCAACGCGATTCAATTCGATTCTTTTTTTATGATAGTCACAGAGAGAGAGAGGCAGAGACACAGGCAGAGGGAGTAGCAGGCTCCATGCACCGGGTGCCCGATGTGGGATTCGATCCCGGGTCTCCAGGAACGCGCCCTGGGCAAAGGCAGGCGCTAAACAGCTGTGCCACCCAGGGATCCCTCAGTTCGATTCTTTTTATTCGAATCTATTCGATTCTTTTCGATTCGATTAGATTCTTTTCGATTTGATTCCATTCAGTTCGATTCTTTTCGATTCGATTGGATTCTTTTCGATTTGATTCAATTTTTTCGATTCGATTTGATTTGATTCTTTTCGATTCGATTCAATACGATTCTTTTCATTTCGATTCTAATCGATTCTCTTCGATTGTTTTCGATTCGTTTCGATTCTATTCGATTTTTTTCGATTCTATTCTATTCGATTCATTTTGAATCATTTCGATTTGATTCTGTTCGAGTGGTTTCTATTAGATTCTTTTCGATTTGATTCAATTCGATTCGAGTCTTTTTGATTTGAGTCTTTTCGACTCGATGCAATTCAATACGATTCTTTTAGATTCGATTCGATTAATTGTTTTCAATCCGATTTGATGCTTTTCCATTTGATCTGATTTGTTTCATTTCGATTCTTTTCGATTCAATTCGATTCTTTTCGATTCCATTAAATTTGATTCGATTCTTTTCGATTCGATTAGATTCTTTTCGATTTGATTCCATTCAGTTCGATTCTTTTCGATTCGATTGGATTCTTTTCGATTTGATTCAATTTTTTCGATTCGATTTGATTTGATTCTTTTCGATTCGATTCAATACGATTCTTTTCATTTCGATTCTAATCGATTCTCTTCGATTCAATTTGTTTCGATTCGTTTCGATTCTATTCGATTTTTTTCGATTCTATTCTATTCGATTCATTTTGAATCATTTCGATTTGATTCTGTTCGAGTGGTTTCTATTAGATTCTTTTCGATTTGATTCAATTCGATTCGAGTCTTTTTGATTCGAGTCTTTTCGACTCGATGCAATTCAATACGATTCTTTTAGATTCGATTCGATTCGATTGTTTTCGTTTCGATTCGACTTTTTTTGATTCGATTCTTTTCGATTCGATTGTTCTCAATTCGATTGATTCGATTCTTTTCAATTCTATGCTATTCAAAGCGATTCTTTTGTATTTGATTCGATTCGATTGTTTTCTTTTTGATTCGGTTCGATTCGTTTCTTTTCGATTCGATTCAATTCTTTTCGATTCGATTCTTTTCGATTCGATTTGATTCTTTTCGATTCTATTCTATTCTATTCTTTTGTATTCCATTCGAATCGATTCGTTTTGATTGAATTCGATTCTTTTCGATTCGATTCAATTAGATTCTTTTCGATTGGATTCAATTTGTTTCGATTCGAATCAATTTGATTCTTTTCGATTGGATTCCATTCGATTCCTTTCGATTTGATTCAATTCGATTCTTTTCGATTCTATTCATTTCGATGATTTTCGTTGAGATTAGATTCTTTTCGATTTGATTTTTTTCGGTTCGAGTCGATTCATTTCGCTTATTTTGGTTACGATCAATTCAATTCGATTCTTTTTGATTTGATTTGATTCTATTCGATTTCTTTCGATTCTATTCTATTGTATTCTTTTCGATTCGATTCCATTCAATCCGATTCTTTTCGATTCGATTCGATTGTTTTAGATTTGATTCCATTCTTTCGATTCTATTTGATATGATTCTTTTCGATTCGATTTGATACGATACTTTTTATTTTGATTCGAATCGATTCTCTTCTGTTCGATTCGTTTTGATTTTCGATTCAATTCTATTCGAATTTTTTCGATTTGATTCGATTCGATTCTTTTAGATTCTACTTGATTTGTTTCTTTTCGATTTGTTTTGATTCGATTCTTTTTGATTCATCTCGATTCGATTCGATTCTTTTGTTTCATTTTTTATTTTTTTTATTTTTTTTATTCTTTTGTTTCGATTCGATTGTTTTCAATTCGAATCTTTTCGTTACATGGAATTCGATTCTTTTCGTTTGATTCTTTATGATTTTTTTCAACGCGATTCAATTCGATTCTTTTTTTATGATAGTCACAGAGAGAGAGAGGCAGAGACACAGGCAGAGGGAGTAGCAGGCTCCATGCACCGGGTGCCCGATGTGGGATTCGATCCCGGGTCTCCAGGAACGCGCCCTGGGCAAAGGCAGGCGCTAAACAGCTGTGCCACCCAGGGATCCCTCAATTCGATTTTTTTATTCGAATCTATTCGATTCTTTTTGATTCGATTTGATTCTATTCGTTTTTTTCGATTTGATTCGATTAGTTCCTTTTTGATTCAATTCAATTCATTTCTTTTGATTCAATTCAATTCGATTCTTTTGGATTCGATTCGATTCTTTTGGATTCGATTCTTTTGGATTCGAATCGAGTAGATTCTTTTCATTTCGATCGGATTCATTTCAATTCGATTCTTTTCGATTCGAATGTTTTCGAATCAATTCGATACTTTTTGATTCGATTCGATTCTTTTCGTGTCGATTTGATTCTTTTCGATTCGATTCTTTTCTATTTGAATCGATTCGATTCTTTTCATTTCGATTCGATTTGATTCAATTCGATTCTTTTCGATCAATTCAATTTGATTGTTTTCGATTTGATTCGATTCGATTCTTTTCTATTCTATTCAATTCGATTATTTTCCATTCGATGAAGCAATTGGATTCTTTTCGATTCGATTCGATTCTTTTCGATTCGATTCGACTCGATTTCATGCTTTTTGATTCGATTCGACTAGAATTTAATCGACTGATTCAATTTGATTCTTTTCTTTTCGGTTGGATTCTTTTCTATTCGATTTTTTTCTATTCAATTCGATTCTTTCAATTCAATTCGATTCGATTCGATTCGATTCAATTCTTTTCGTTTCAAATCGATTCGTTTCAATTCGAGTCTTTTCAATTTGATGCTTTTCGATTCGGTTCGATTTGATATTTTTAATTTGATTCGAGTCTTTTCGATTCGATTCGATTCTTTTCAATTCGATTCTTTTCGATTCGAGTCTTTTTGATTCGATTCATTTCGATTCGATTCGATTCTTTTCAATCCGATTTGATGCTTTTCCATTTGATCTGATTTGTTTCATTTCGATTCTTTTCGATTCAATTCGATTCTTTTCGATTCCATTAAATTTGATTCGATTCTTTTCGATTCGATTAGATTCTTTTCGATTTGATTCCATTCAGTTCGATTCTTTTCGATTCGATTGGATTCTTTTCGATTTGATTCAATTCTTTCGATTCGATTTGATTTGATTCTTTTCGATTCGATTCAATACGATTCTTTTCATTTCGATTCTAATCGATTCTCTTCGATTCAATTTGTTTCGATTCGTTTCGATTCTATTCGATTTTTTTCGATTCTATTCTATTCGATTCATTTTGAATCATTTCGATTTGATTCTGTTCGAGTGGTTTCTATTAGATTCTTTTCAATTTGATTCAATTCGATTCGAGTCTTTTTGATTCGAGTCTTTTCGACTCGATGCAATTCAATACGATTCTTTTAGATTCGATTCGATTCGATTGTTTTCGTTTCGATTTGACTTTTTTTGATTCGATTCTTTTCGATTCGATTGTTTTCAATTCGATTGATTCGATTCTTTTCAATTCTATGCTATTCAAAGCGATTCTTTTGTATTTGATTCGATTCGATTGTTTTCTTTTTGATTCGGTTCGATTCGTTTCTTTTCGATTCGATTCAATTCTTTTCGATTCGATTCTTTTCGATTCGATTTGATTCTTTTCGATTCTATTCTATTCTATTCTTTTCTATTCCATTCGAATCGATTCGTTTTGATTGAATTCGATTCTTTTCGATTCGATTCAATTAGATTCTTTTCGATTGGATTCAATTTGTTTCGATTCGATTCAATTTGATTCTTTTCGATTGGATTCCATTCGATTCTTTTCGATTTGATTCAATTCGATTCTTTTCGATTCTATTCATTTCGATGATTTTCGTTGAGATTAGATTCTTTTCGATTTGATTTTTTCGGTTCGAGTCGATTCATTTCGCTTATTTTGGTTAGGATCAATTCAATTCGATTCTTTTTGATTTGATTTGATTCTATTCGATTTCTTTCGATTCTATTCTATTGTATTCTTTTCTTTTCCATTCCGTTCAATTCGATTCTTTTCGATTCGATTCGATTGTTTTAGATTTGATGCCCATTCTTTCGATTCTATTTGATATGATTCTTTTCGATTCCATTTGATACGATAGTTTTTATTTTGATTCGAATCGATTCTCTTCGGTTCGATTCGTTTTGATTCTTTTCGATTCAATTCTATTCAAATTTTTTCGATTTGATTCGATTCTATTCTTTTAGATTCTACTTGATTTGTTTCTTTTCGATTCGTTTTGATTCGATTCTTTTTGATTCATCTCGATTCGATTCGATTCTTTTGTTTCTTTTTTTATTTTTTTTTATTTTTTTTTTCTTTTGTTTCGATTCGATTGTTTTCAATTCGAATCTTTTCGTTACATGGAATTCGATTCTTTTCGTTTGATTCTTTATGATTTTTTTCAACGCGATTCTATTCGATTCTTTTTTTATGATAGTCACAGAGAGAGAGAGGCAGAGACACAGGCAGAGGGAGTAGCAGGCTCCATTCACCGGGTGCCCGATGTGGGATTCGATCCCGGGTCTCCAGGAACGCGCCCTGGGCCAAAAAAAAGGCGCTAAACAGCTGCGCCACCCAGGGATCCCTCAATTCGATTCTTTTTTATTCAAATCTATTCGATTCTTTTTGATTCGATTTGATTCTATTCGTTTTTTTCGATTTGATTCGATTAGTTCCTTTTTGATTCAATTCAATTCATTTCTTCTGATTCGATTCAATTCGATTCTTTTGGATTCGATTCGATTCTCTTGGATTCGATTCTTTTGGATTCGAATCGAGTGGATTCTTTTCATTGCGATCGGATTCATTTCAATTCGATTCTTTTCGATTCGATTGTTTTCAATTCGATTGATTCGATTCTTTTCAATTCTATGCTATTCAAAGCGATTCTTTTGTATTTGATTCGATTCGATTGTTTTCTTTTTGATTCGGTTCGATTCGTTTCTTTTCGATTCGATTCTTTTCGATTCGATTCGATTCTTTTCGATTCGATTTGACTCGATTTCATGCTTTTTGATTCGATTCGATTAGAATTTACTCGACTGATTCAATTTGATTCTTTTCTTTTCGGTTGGATTCTTTTCTATTCGATTTTTTTCTATTCAATTCGATTCTTTCAATATAATTCGATTCGATTCATTCGATTCAATTCAATTCTTTACGTTTCAAATCGATTCGTTTCAATTCGAGTCTTTTCAATTTGATGCTTTTCGATTCGGTTCGATTTGATATTTTTAATTTGATTCGAGTCTTTTCGATTCGATTCGATTCTTTTCAATTCGATTCTTTTCGATTCGATTCTTTTTGATTCGATTCATTTCGATTCGATTCGATTCTTTTCAATCCGATTTGATGCTTTTCCATTTGATCTGATTTGTTTCATTTCGATTCTTTTCGATTCATTTCGATTCTTTTCGATTCCATTAAATTTGATTCGATTCTTTTCGATTCGATTAGATTCTTTTCGATTTGATTCCATTCAGTTCGATTCTTTTCGATTCGATTGGATTCTTTTCGATTTGATTCAATTCTTTGGATTCGATTTGATTTCTTTTCGATTCGATTCAATACGATTCTTTTCATTTCGATTCTAATCGATTCTCTTCGATTCAATTTGTTTCGATTCGTTTCGATTCTATTCGATTTTTTTCGATTCTATTCTATTCGATTCATTTTGAATCATTTCCATTTGATTCTGTTCGAGTGGTTTCTATTAGATTCTTTTCGATTTGATTCAATTCGATTCGAGTCTTTTTGATTCGAGTCTTTTCGACTCGATGCAATTCAATACGATTCTTTTAGATTCGATTCGATTCGATTGTTTTCGTTTCGATTTGACTTTTTTTGATTCGATTCTTTTCGATTCGATTGTTTTCAATTCGATGGATTCGATTCTTTTCAATTCTATGCTATTCAAAGCGATTCTTTTGTATTTGATTCGATTCGATTGTTTTCTTTTTGATTCGGTTCGATTCGTTTCTTTTCGATTCGATTCAATTCTTTTCGATTCGATTCTTTTCGATTCGATTTGATTCTTTTCGATTCGATTCTATTCTATTCTTTTGTATTCCATTCGAATCGATTCGTTTTGATTGAATTCGATTCTTTTCGATTCGATTCAATTAGATTCTTTTCGATTGGATTCAATTTGTTTCAATTCGAATCAATTTGATTCTTTTCGATTGGATTCCATTCGATTCCTTTCGATTTGATTCAATTCGATTCTTTTCGATTCTATTCATTTCGATGATTTTCGTTGAGATTAGTTTCTTTTCGATTTGATTTTTTTCGGTTCGAGTCGATTCATTTCGCTTATTTTGGTTACGATCAATTCAATTCGATTCTTTTTGATTTGATTTGATTCTATTCGATTTCTTTCGATTCTATTCTATTGTATTCTTTTCGATTCGATTCCATTCAATCCGATTCTTTTCGATTCGATTCGATTGTTTTAGATTTGATTCCATTCTTTCGATTCTATTTGATATGATTCTTTTCGATTCGATTTGATACGATACTTTTTATTTTGATTCGAATCGATTCTCTTCGGTTCGATTCGTTTTGATTTTCGATTCAGTTCTATTCGAATTTTTTCGATTTGATTCGATTCGATTCTTTTAGATTCTACTTGATTTGTTTCTTTTCGATTTGTTTTGATTCGATTCCTTTTGATTCATCTCGATTCGATTCGATTCTTTTGTTTCTTTTTTATTTTTTTTATTTTTTTTATTCTTTTGTTTCGATTCGATTGTTTTCAATTCGAATCTTTTCGTTACATGGAATTCGATTCTTTTCGTTTGATTCTTTATGATTTTTTTCAACGCGATTCAATTCGATTCTTTTTTTATGATAGTCACAGAGAGAGAGAGGCAGAGACACAGGCAGAGGGAGTAGCAGGCTCCATGCACCTGGTGCCCGATGTGGGATTCGATCCCGGGTCTCCAGGAACGCGCCCTGGGCAAAGGCAGGCGCTAAACAGCTGTGCCACCCAGGGATCCCTCAATTCGATTCTTTTTTATTCGAATCTATTCTATTCTTTTTGATTCGATTTGATTCTATTCGTTTTTTTTGATTTGATTCGATTAGTTCCTTTTTGATTCAATTCAATTCATTTCTTTTGATTCAAATCAATTCGATTCTTTTGGATTCGATTCTTTTGGATTCGAATCTAGTAGAATCTTTTCATTTCGATCGGATTCATTTCAATTCGATTCTTTTCGATTCGAATGTTTTCGAATCAATTCGATACTTTTTGATTCGATTCGATTCTTTTCGTGTCGATTTGATTCTTTTCGATTCGATTCTTTTCTATTTGAATCGATTCGATTCTTTTCATTTCGATTCGATTTGATTCAATTCGATTCTTTTCGATCAATTCAATTTGATTGTTTTCGATTTGATTCGATTCGATTCTTTTCTATTCTATTCAATTCGATTATTTTCCATTCGATGAAGCAATTGGATTCTTTTCGATTCGATTCGATTCTTTTCGATTCGATTCGACTCGATTTCATGCTTTTTGATTCGATTCGACTAGAATTTAATCGACTGATTCAATTTGATTCTTTTCTTTTCGGTTGGATTTTTTTCTATTCGATTTTTTTCTATTCAATTCGATTCTTTCAATATAATTCGATTCGATTCGATTCGATTTGATTCAATTCTTTTCGTTTCAAATCGATTCGTTTCAATTCGAGTCTTTTCAATTTGATGCTTTTCGATTCGGTTCGATTTCATATTTTTAATTTGATTCGAGTCTTTTCGATTCGATTCGATTCTTCTCAATTCGATTCTTTTCGATTCGATTCTTTTTGATTCGATTCATTTCGATTCGATTCGATTCTTTTCAATCCGATTTGATGCTTTTCCATTTGATCTGATTTGTTTCATTTCGATTCTTTTCAATTCATTTCGATTCTTTTCGATTCCATTAAATTTGATTCGATTCTTTTCGATTCGATTAGATTCTTTTCGATTTGATTCCATTCAGTTCGATCCTTTTCGATTCGATTGGATTCTTTTCGATTTGATTCAATTCTTTCGATTCGATTTGATTTGATTCTTTTCTATTCGATTCAATACGATTCTTTTCATTTCGATTCTAATCGATTCTCTTCGATTCGTTTCGATTCTATTCGATTTTTTTCGATTCTATTCTATTCGATTCATTTTGAATCATTTCGATTTGATTCTGTTCGAGTGGTTTCTATTAGATTCTTTTCGATTTGATTCAATTCGATTCGAGTCTTTTTGATTCGAGTCTTTTCAACTCGATGCAATTCAATACGATACTTTTAGATTCGATTCGATTCGATTGTTTTCGTTTCGATTCGACTTTTTTTGATTCGATTCTTTTCGATTCGATTGTTTTCAATTCGATTGATTCGATTTTTTTCAATTCTATGCTATTCAAAGCGATTCTTTTGTATTTGATTCGATTCGATTGTTTTCTTTTTGATTCGGTTCGATTCGTTTCTTTTCGATTCGATTCAATTCTTTTTGATTCGATTCTTTTCGATTCGATTTGATTCTTTTCGATTCTATTCTATTCTATTCTTTTGTATTCCATTCGAATCGATTCGTTTTGATTGAATTCGATTCTTTTCGATTCGATTCAATTAGATTCTTTTCGATTGGATTCAATTTGTTTCGATTCGAATCAATTTGATTCTTTTCGATTGGATTCCATTCGATTCCTTTCGATTTGATTCAATTCGATTCTTTTCGATTCTATTCATTTCGATGATTTTCGTTGAGATTAGATTCTTTTCGATTTGATTTTTTTCGGTTCGAGTCGATTCATTTCGCTTATTTTGGTTACGATCAATTCAATTCGATTCTTTTTATTTGATTTGATTCTATTCGATTTCTTTCGATTCTATTCTATTGTATTCTTTTCGATTCGATTCCATTCAATCCGATTCTTTTCGATTCGATTCGATTGTTTTAGATTTGATTCCATTCTTTCGATTCTATTTGATATGATTCTTTTCGATTCGATTTGATACGATACTTTTTATTTTGATTCGAATCGATTCTCTTCGGTTCGATTCGTTTTGATTTTCGATTCAATTCTATTCGAATTTTTTCGATTTGATTCGATTCGATTCTTTTAGATTCTACTTGATTTGTTTCTTTTCGATTTGTTTTGATTCGATTCTTTTTGATTCATCTCGATTCGATTCGATTCTTTTGTTTCTTTTTTTATTTTTTTTATTTTTTTTTCTTTTGTTTCAATTCGATTATTTTCAATTCGAATCTTTTCGTTACATGGAATTCGATTCTTTTCGTTTGATTCTTTATGATTTTTTTCAACGCTATTCAATTCGATTCTTTTTTTATGATAGTCACAGAGAGAGAGAGGCAGAGACACAGGCAGAGGGAGTAGCAGGCTCCATGCACCGGGTGCCCGATGTGGGATTCGATCCCGGGTCTCCAGGAACGCGCCCTGGGCAAAGGCAGGCGCTAAACAGCTGTGCCACCCAGGGATCCCTCAATTCGATTCTTTTTTATTCGAATCTATTCGATTCTTTTTGATTCGATTTGATTCTATTCGTTTTTTTCAATTTGATTCGGTTAGTTCCTTTTTGATTCAATTCAATTCATTTCTTTTGATTCAAATCAATTCGATTCTTTTGGATTCGATTCGATTCTTTTGGATTCGATTATTTTGGATTCGAATCGAGTAGAATCTTTTCATTACGATCGGATTCATTTCAATTCGATTCTTTTCGATTCGAATGTTTTCGAATCAATTCGATACTTTTTGATTCGAATCGATTCTTTTCGTGTCGATTTGATTCTTTTCGATTCGATTCTTTTCTATTTGAATCGATTCGATTCTTTTCATTTCTATTCGATTTGATTCAATTCGATTCTTTTCGATCAATTCAATTTGATTGTTTTCGATTTGATTCGATTCGATTCTTTTCTATTCTATTCAATTCGATTATTTTCCATTCGATGAAGCAATTGGATTCTTTTCGATTCGATTCGATTCTTTTCGATTCGATTCGACTCGATTTCATGCTTTTTGATTCGATTCGACTAGAATTTAATCGACTGATTCAATTTGATTCTTTTCTTTTCGGTTGGATTTTTTTCTATTCGATTTTTTTCTATTCAATTCGATTCTTTCAATTCAATTCGATTCGATTCGATTCGATTCGATTCAATTCTTTTCGTTTCAAATCGATTCGTTTCAATTCGAGTCTTTTCAATTTGATGCTTTTCGATTCGGTTCGATTTGATATTTTTAATTTGATTCGAGTCTTTTCGATTCGATTCGATTCTTTTCAATTCGATTCTTTTCGATTCGAGTCTTTTTGATTCGATTCATTTCGATTCGATTCGATTCTTTTCAATCCGATTTGATGCTTTTCCATTTGATCTGATTTGTTTCATTTCGATTCTTTTCGATTCAATTCGATTCTTTTCGATTCCATTAAATTTGATTCGATTCTTTTCGATTCGATTAGATTCTTTTCGATTTGATTCCATTCAGTTCGATTCTTTTCGATTCGATTGGATTCTTTTCGATTTGATTCAATTCTTTCGATTCGATTTGATTTGATTCTTTTCGATTCGATTCAATACGATTCTTTTCATTTCGATTCTAATCGATTCTCTTCGATTCTTTTCGATTCGTTTCGATTCTATTCGATTTTTTTCGATTCTATTCTATTCGATTCATTTTGAATCATTTCGATTTGATTCTGTTCGAGTGGTTTCTATTAGATTCTTTTCGATTTGATTCAATTCGATTCGAGTCTTTTTGATTCGAGTCTTTTCGACTCGATGCAATTCAATACGATTCTTTTAGATTCGATTCGATTCGATTGTTTTCGTTTCGATTCGACTTTTTTTGATTCGATTCTTTTCGATTCGATTGTTTTCAATTCGATTGATTCGATTCTTTTCAATTCTATGCTATTCAAAGCGATTCTTTTGTATTTGATTCGATTCGATTGTTTTCTTTTTGATTCGGTTCGATTCGTTTCTTTTCGATTCGATTCAATTCTTTTCGATTCGATTCTTTTCGATTCGATTTGATTCTTTTCGATTCGATTCTATTCTATTCTTTTGTATTCCATTCGAATCGATTCGTTTTGATTGAATTCGATTCTTTTCGATTCGATTCAATTAGATTCTTTTCGATTGGATTCAATTTGTTTCGATTCGAATCAATTTGATTCTTTTCGATTGGATTCCATTCGATTCCTTTCGATTTGATTCAATTCGATTCTTTTCGATTCTATTCATTTCGATGATTTTCGTTGAGATTAGATTCTTTTCGATTTGATTTTTTCGGTTCGAGTCGATTCATTTCGCTTATTTTGGTTACGATCAATTCAATTCGATTCTTTTTGATTTGATTTGATTCTATTCGATTTCTTTCGATTCTATTCTATTGTATTCTTTTCGATTCGATTCCATTCAATCCGATTCTTTTCGATTCGATTCGATTGTTTTAGATTTGATTCCATTCTTTCGATTCTATTTGATATGATTCTTTTCGATTCGATTTGATACGATACTTTTTATTTTGATTCGAATCGATTCTCTTCGGTTCGATTCGTTTTGATTTTCGATTCAATTCTATTCGAATTTTTTCGATTTGATTCGATTCGATTCTTTTAGATTCTACTTGATTTGTTTCTTTTCGATTTGTTTTGATTCGATTCTTTTTGATTCATCTCGATTCGATTCGATTCTTTTGTTTCTTTTTTTATTTTTTTTATTTTTTTTATTCTTTTGTTTCGATTCGATTGTTTTCAATTCGAATCTTTTCGTTACATGGAATTCGATTCTTTTCGTTTGATTCTTTATGATTTTTTTCAACGCGATTCAATTCGATTCTTTTTTTATGATAGTCACAGAGAGAGAGAGGCAGAGACACAGGCAGAGGGAGTAGCAGGCTCCATGCACCGGGTGCCCGATGTGGGATTCGATCCCGGGTCTCCAGGAACGCGCCCTGGGCAAAGGCAGGCGCTAAACAGCTGTGCCACCCAGGGATCCCTCAGTTCGATTCTTTTTATTCGAATCTATTCGATTGTTTTTGATTCGATTTGATTCTATTCGTTTTTTTCGATTTGATTCGATTAGTTCCTTTTTGATTCAATTCAATTCATTTCTTTTGATTCAAATCATTTTGATTCTTTTGGATTCGATTCGATTCTTTTGGATTCGATTCTTTTGGATTCGAATCTAGTTGAATCTTTTCATTTCGATCGGATTCATTTCAATTCGATTCTTTTCGATTCGAATGTTTTCGAATCAATTCGATACTTTTTGATTCGATTCGATTCTTTTCGTGTCGATTTGATTCTTTTCGATTCGATTCTTTTCTATTTGAATCGATTCGATTCTTTTCATTTCGATTCGATTTGATTCAATTCGATTCTTTTCGATCAATTCAATTTGATTGTTTTCGATTTGATTCGATTCGATTCTTTTCTATTCTATTCAATTCGATTATTTTCCATTCGATGAAGCAATTGGATTCTTTTCGATTCGATTCGATTCTTTTCGATTCGATTCGACTCGATTTCATGCTTTTTGATTCGATTCGACTAGAATTTAATCGACTGATTCAATTTGATTCTTTTCTTTTCGGTTGGATTCTTTTCTATTCGATTTTTTTCTATTCAATTCGATTCTTTCAATTCAATTCGATTCGATTCGATTCGATTCAATTCTTTTCGTTTCAAATCGATTCGTTTCAATTCGAGTCTTTTCAATTTGATGCTTTTCGATTCGGTTCGATTTGATATTTTTAATTTGATTCGACTCTTTTCGATTCGATTCGATTCTTTTCAATTCGATTCTTTTCGATTCGAGTCTTTTTGATTCGATTCATTTCGATTCGATTCGATTCTTTTCAATCCGATTTGATGCTTTTCCATTTGATCTGATTTGTTTCATTTCGATTCTTTTCGATTCAATTCGATTCTTTTCGATTCCATTAAATTTGATTCGATTCTTTTCGATTCGATTAGATTCTTTTCGATTTGATTCCATTCAGTTCGATTCTTTTCGATTCGATTGGATTCTTTTCGATTTGATTCAATTCTTTCGATTCGATTTGATTTGATTCTTTTCGATTCGATTCAATACGATTCTTTTCATTTCGATTCTAATCGATTCTCTTCGATTCTTTTCGATTCGTTTCGATTCTATTCGATTTTTTTCGATTCTATTCTATTCGATTCATTTTGAATCATTTCGATTTGATTCTGTTCGAGTGGTTTCTATTAGATTCTTTTCGATTTGATTCAATTCGATTCGAGTCTTTTTGATTCGAGTCTTTTCGACTCGATGCAATTCAATACGATTCTTTTAGATTCGATTCGATTCGATTGTTTTCGTTTCGATTCGACTTTTTTTGATTCGATTCTTTTCGATTCGATTGTTTTCAATTCGATGGATTCGATTCTTTTCAATTCTATGCTATTCAAAGCGATTCTTTTGTATTTGATTCGATTCGATTGTTTTCTTTTTGATTCGGTTCGATTCGTTTCTTTTCGATTCGATTCAATTCTTTTCGATTCGATTCTTTTCGATTCGATTTGATTCTTTTCGATTCTATTCTATTCTATTCTTTTGTATTCCATTCGAATCGATTCGTTTTGATTGAATTCGATTCTTTTCGATTCGATTCAATTAGATTCTTTTCGATTGGATTCAATTTGTTTCGATTCGAATCAATTTGATTCTTTTCGATTGGATTCCATTCGATTCCTTTCGATTTGATTCAATTCGATTCTTTTCGATTCTATTCATTTCGATGATTTTCGTTGAGATTAGATTCTTTCGATTTGATTTTTTTCGGTTCGAGTCGATTCATTTCGCTTATTTTGGTTACGATCAATTCAATTCGATTCTTTTTGATTTGATTTGATTCTATTCGATTTCTTTCGATTCTATTCTATTGTATTCTTTTCGATTCGATTCCATTCAATCCGATTCTTTTCGATTCGATTCGATTGTTTTAGATTTGATTCCATTCTTTCGATTCTATTTGATATGATTCTTTTCGATTCGATTTGATACGATACTTTTTATTTTGATTCGAATCGATTCTCTTCGGTTCGATTCGTTTTGATTTTCGATTCAATTCTATTCGAATTTTTTCGATTTGATTCGATTCGATTCTTTTAGATTCTACTTGATTTGTTTCTTTTCGATTTGTTTTGATTCGATTCTTTTTGATTCATCTCGATTCGATTCGATTCTTTTGTTTCTTTTTTTATTTTTTTTATTTTTTTTATTCTTTTGTTTCGATTCGATTGTTTTCAATTCGAATCTTTTCGTTACATGGAATTCGATTCTTTTCGTTTGATTCTTTATGATTTTTTTCAACGCGATTCAATTCGATTCTTTTTTTATGATAGTCACAGAGAGAGAGAGGCAGAGACACAGGCAGAGGGAGTAGCAGGCTCCATGCACCGGGTGCCCGATGTGGGATTCGATCCCGGGTCTCCAGGAACGCGCCCTGGGCAAAGGCAGGCGCTAAACAGCTGTGCCACCCAGGGATCCCTCAGTTCGATTCTTTTTTATTCGAATCTATTCGATTCTTTTTGATTCGATTTGATTCTATTCGTTTTTTTCGATTTGATTCGATTAGTTCCTTTTTGATTCAATTCAATTCATTTCTTTTGATTCAAATCAATTCGATTCTTTTGGATTCGATTCGATTCTTTTGGATTCGATTCTTTTGGATTCGAATCGAGTAGAATCTTTTCATTTCGATCGGATTCATTTCAATTCGATTCTTTTCGATTCGAATGTTTTCGAATCAATTCGATACTTTTTGATTCGATTCGATTCTTTTCGTGTCGATTTGATTCTTTTCGATTCGATTCTTTTCTATTTGAATCGATTCGATTCTTTTCATTTCGATTCGATTTGATTCAATTCGATTCTTTTCGATCAATTCAATTTGATTGTTTTCGATTTGATTCGATTCGATTCTTTTCTATTCTATTCAATTCAATTATTTTCCATTCGATGAAGCAATTGGATTCTTTTCGATTCGATTCGATTCTTTTCGATTCGATTCGACTCGATTTCATGCTTTTTGATTCGATTCGACTAGAATTTAATCGACTGATTCAATTTGATTCTTTTCTTTTCGGTTGGATTCTTTTCTATTCGATTTTTTTCTATTCAATTCGATTCTTTCAATTCAATTCGATTCGATTCGATTCGATTCGATTCAATTCTTTTCGTTTCAAATCGATTCGTTTCAATTCGAGTCTTTTCAATTTGATGCTTTTCGATTCGGTTCGATTTGATATTTTTAATTTGATTCGAGTCTTTTCGATTCGATTCGATTCTTTTCAATTCGATTCTTTTCGATTCGAGTCTTTTTGATTCGATTCATTTCGATTCGATTCGATTCTTTTCAATCCGATTTGATGCTTTTCCATTTGATCTGATTTGTTTCATTTCGATTCTTTTCGATTCAATTCGATTCTTTTCGATTCCATTAAATTTGATTCGATTCTTTTCGATTCGATTAGATTCTTTTCGATTTGATTCCATTCAGTTCGATTCTTTTCGATTCGATTGGATTCTTTTCGATTTGATTCAATTCTTTCGATTCGATTTGATTTGATTCTTTTCGATTCGATTCAATACGATTCTTTTCATTTCGATTCTAATCGATTCTCTTCGATTCTTTTCGATTCGTTTCGATTCTATTCGATTTTTTTCGATTCTATTCTATTCGATTCATTTTGAATCATTTCGATTTGATTCTGTTCGAGTGGTTTCTATTAGATTCTTTTCGATTTGATTCAATTCGATTCGAGTCTTTTTGATTCGAGTCTTTTCGACTCGATGCAATTCAATACGATTCTTTTAGATTCGATTCGATTCGATTGTTTTCGTTTCGATTCGACTTTTTTTGATTCGATTCTTTTCGATTCGATTGTTTTCAATTCGATGGATTCGATTCTTTTCAATTCTATGCTATTCAAAGCGATTCTTTTGTATTTGATTCGATTCGATTGTTTTCTTTTTGATTCGGTTCGATTCGTTTCTTTTCGATTCGATTCAATTTTTTTCGATTCGATTCTTTTCGATTCGATTTGATTCTTTTCGATTCTATTCTATTCTATTCTTCTGTATTCCATTCGAATCGATTCGTTTTGATTGAATTCGATTCTTTTCGATTCGATTCAATTAGATTCTTTTCGATTGGATTCAATTTGTTTCGATTCGAATCAATTTGATTCTTTTCGATTGGATTCCATTCGATTCCTTTCGATTTGATTCAATTCGATTCTTTTCGATTCTATTCATTTCGATGATTTTCGTTGAGATTAGATTCTTTTCGATTTGATTTTTTTCGGTTCGAGTCGATTCATTTCGCTTATTTTGGTTACGATCAATTCAATTCGATTCTTTTTGATTTGATTTGATTCTATTCGATTTCTTTCGATTCTATTCTATTGTATTCTTTTCGATTCGATTCCATTCAATCCGATTCTTTTCGATTCGATTCGATTGTTTTAGATTTGATTCCATTCTTTCGATTCTATTTGATATGATTCTTTTCGATTCGATTTGATACGATACTTTTTATTTTGATTCGAATCGATTCTCTTCTGTTCGATTCGTTTTGATTTTCGATTCAATTCTATTCGAATTTTTTCGATTTGATTCGATTCGATTCTTTTAGATTCTACTTGATTTGTTTCTTTTCGATTTGTTTTGATTCGATTCTTTTTGATTCATCTCGATTCGATTCGATTCTTTTGTTTCATTTTTTATTTTTTTTTATTTTTTTTATTCTTTTGTTTCGATTCGATTGTTTTCAATTCGAATCTTTTCGTTACATGGAATTCGATTCTTTTCGTTTGATTCTTTATGATTTTTTTCAACGCGATTCAATTCGATTCTTTTTTTATGATAGTCACAGAGAGAGAGAGGCAGAGACACAGGCAGAGGGAGTAGCAGGCTCCATGCACCGGTTGCCCGATGTGGGATTCGATCCCGGGTCTCCAGGAACGCGCCCTGGGCAAAGGCAGGCGCTAAACAGCTGTGCCACCCAGGGATCCCTCAATTCGATTTTTTTATTCGAATCTATTCGATTCTTTTTGATTCGATTTGATTCTATTCGTTTTTTTCGATTTGATTCGATTAGTTCCTTTTTGATTCAATTCAATTCATTTCTTTTGATTCAATTCAATTCGATTCTTTTGGATTCGATTCGATTCCTTTGGATTCGATTCTTTTGGATTCGAATCGAGTAGATTCTTTTCATTTCGATCGGATTCATTTCAATTCGATTCTTTTCGATTCGAATGTTTTCGAATCAATTCGATACTTTTTGATTCGATTCGATTCTTTTCGTGTCGATTTGATTCTTTTCGATTCGATTCTTTTCTATTTGAATCGATTCGATTCTTTTCATTTCGATTCGATTTGATTCAATTCGATTCTTTTCGATCAATTCAATTTGATTGTTTTCGATTTGATTCGATTCGATTCTTTTCTATTCTATTCAATTCGATTATTTTCCATTCGATGAAGCAATTGGATTCTTTTCGATTCGATTCGATTCTTTTCGATTCGATTCGACTCGATTTCATGCTTTTTGATTCGATTCGACTAGAATTTAATCGACTGATTCAATTTGATTCTTTTCTTTTCGGTTGGATTTTTTTCTATTCGATTTTTTTCTATTCAATTCGATTCTTTCAATTCAATTCGATTCGATTCGATTCGATTCGATTCAATTCTTTTCGTTTCAAATCGATTCGTTTCAATTCGAGTCTTTTCAATTTGATGCTTTTCGATTCGGTTCGATTTGATATTTTTAATTTGATTCGAGTCTTTTCGATTCGATTCGATTCTTTTCAATTCGATTCTTTTCGATTCGAGTCTTTTTGATTCGATTCATTTCGATTCGATTCGATTCTTTTCAATCCGATTTGATGCTTTTCCATTTGATCTGATTTGTTTCATTTCGATTCTTTTCGATTCAATTCGATTCTTTTCGATTCCATTAAATTTGATTCGATTCTTTTCGATTCGATTAGATTCTTTTCGATTTGATTCCATTCAGTTCGATTCTTTTCGATTCGATTGGATTCTTTTCGATTTGATTCAATTCTTTCGATTCGATTTGATTTGATTCTTTTCGATTCGATTCAATACGATTCTTTTCATTTCGATTCTAATCGATTCTCTTCGATTCTTTTCGATTCGTTTCGATTCTATTCGATTTTTTTCGATTCTATTCTATTCGATTCATTTTGAATCATTTCGATTTGATTCTGTTCGAGTGGTTTCTATTAGATTCTTTTCGATTTGATTCAATTCGATTCGAGTCTTTTTGATTCGAGTCTTTTCGACTCGATGCAATTCAATACGATTCTTTTAGATTCGATTCGATTCGATTGTTTTCGTTTCGATTCGACTTTTTTTGATTCGATTCTTTTCGATTCGATTGTTTTCAATTCGATGGATTCGATTCTTTTCAATTCTATGCTATTCAAAGCGATTCTTTTGTATTTGATTCGATTCGATTGTTTTCTTTTTGATTCGGTTCGATTCGTTTCTTTTCGATTCGATTCAATTCTTTTCGATTCGATTCTTTTCGATTCGATTTGATTCTTTTCGATTCTATTCTATTCTATTCTTTTGTATTCCATTCGAATCGATTCGTTTTGATTGAATTCGATTCTTTTCGATTCGATTCAATTAGATTCTTTTCGATTGGATTCAATTTGTTTCGATTCGAATCAATTTGATTCTTTTCGATTGGATTCCATTCGATTCCTTTCGATTTGATTCAATTCGATTCTTTTCGATTCTATTCATTTCGATGATTTTCGTTGAGATTAGATTCTTTCGATTTGATTTTTTTCGGTTCGAGTCGATTCATTTCGCTTATTTTGGTTACGATCAATTCAATTCGATTCTTTTTGATTTGATTTGATTCTATTCGATTTCTTTCGATTCTATTCTATTGTATTCTTTTCGATTCGATTCCATTCAATCCGATTCTTTTCGATTCGATTCGATTGTTTTAGATTTGATTCCATTCTTTCGATTCTATTTGATATGATTCTTTTCGATTCGATTTGATACGATACTTTTTATTTTGATTCGAATCGATTCTCTTCGGTTCGATTCGTTTTGATTTTCGATTCAATTCTATTCGAATTTTTTCGATTTGATTCGATTCGATTCTTTTAGATTCTACTTGATTTGTTTCTTTTCGATTTGTTTTGATTCGATTCTTTTTGATTCATCTCAATTCGATTCGATTCTTTTGTTTCTTTTTTTATTTTTTTTATTCTTTTGTTTCGATTCGATTGTTTTCAATTCGAATCTTTTCGTTACATGGAATTCGATTCTTTTCGTTTGATTCTTTATGATTTTTTTCAACGCGATTCAATTCGATTCTTTTTTTATGATAGTCACAGAGAGAGAGAGGCAGAGACACAGGCAGAGGGAGTAGCAGGCTCCATGCACCGGGTGCCCGATGTGGGATTCGATCCCGGGTCTCCAGGAACGCGCCCTGGGCAAAGGCAGGCGCTAAACAGCTGTGCCACCCAGGGATCCCTCAGTTCGATTCTTTTTTATTCGAATCTATTCGATTCTTTTTGATTCGATTTGATTCTATTCGTTTTTTTCGATTTGATTCGATTAGTTCCTTTTTGATTCAATTCAATTCATTTCTTTTGATTCAAATCAATTCGATTCTTTTGGATTCGATTCGATTCTTTTGGATTCGATTCTTTTGGATTCGAATCGAGTAGAATCTTTTCATTTCGATCGGATTCATTTCAATTCGATTCTTTTCGATTCGAATGTTTTCGAATCAATTCGATACTTTTTGATTCGATTCGATTCTTTTCGTGTCGATTTGATTCTTTTCGATTCGATTCTTTTCTATTTGAATCGATTCGATTCTTTTCATTTCGATTCGATTTGATTCAATTCGATTCTTTTCGATCAATTCAATTTGATTGTTTTCGATTTGATTCGATTCGATTCTTTTCTATTCTATTCAATTCAATTATTTTCCATTCGATGAAGCAATTGGATTCTTTTCGATTCGATTCGATTCTTTTCGATTCGATTCGACTCGATTTCATGCTTTTTGATTCGATTCGACTAGAATTTAATCGACTGATTCAATTTGATTCTTTTCTTTTCGGTTGGATTCTTTTCTATTCGATTTTTTTCTATTCAATTCGATTCTTTCAATTCAATTCGATTCGATTCGATTCGATTCGATTCAATTCTTTTCGTTTCAAATCGATTCGTTTCAATTCGAGTCTTTTCAATTTGATGCTTTTCGATTCGGTTCGATTTGATATTTTTAATTTGATTCGAGTCTTTTCGATTCGATTCGATTCTTTTCAATTCGATTCTTTTCGATTCGAGTCTTTTTGATTCGATTCATTTCGATTCGATTCGATTCTTTTCAATCCGATTTGATGCTTTTCCATTTGATCTGATTTGTTTCATTTCGATTCTTTTCGATTCAATTCGATTCTTTTCGATTCCATTAAATTTGATTCGATTCTTTTCGATTCGATTAGATTCTTTTCGATTTGATTCCATTCAGTTCGATTCTTTTCGATTCGATTGGATTCTTTTCGATTTGATTCAATTCTTTCGATTCGATTTGATTTGATTCTTTTCGATTCGATTCAATACGATTCTTTTCATTTCGATTCTAATCGATTCTCTTCTATTCTTTTCGATTCGTTTCGATTCTATTCGATTTTTTTCGATTCTATTCTATTCGATTCATTTTGAATCATTTCGATTTGATTCTGTTCGAGTGGTTTCTATTAGATTCTTTTCGATTTGATTCAATTCGATTCGAGTCTTTTTGATTCGAGTCTTTTCGACTCGATGCAATTCAATACGATTCTTTTAGATTCGATTCGATTCGATTGTTTTCGTTTCGATTCGACCTTTTTGATTCGATTCTTTTCGATTCGATTGTTTTCAATTCGATGGATTCGATTCTTTTCAATTCTATGCTATTCAAAGCGATTCTTTTGTATTTGATTCGATTCGATTGTTTTCTTTTTGATTTGGTTCGATTCGTTTCTTTTCGATTCGATTCAATTCTTTTCGATTCGATTTGATTCTTTTCGATTCTATTCTATTCTATTCTTTTGTATTCCATTCGAATCGATTCGTTTTGATTGAATTCGATTCTTTTCGATTCGATTCAATTAGATTCTTTTCGATTGGATTCAATTTGTTTCGATTCGAATCAATTTGATTCTTTTCGATTGGATTCCATTCGATTCCTTTCGATTTGATTCAATTCGATTCTTTTCAATTCTATTCATTTCGATGATTTTCTTTGAGATTAGATTCTTTTCGATTTGATTTTTTTCGGTTCGAGTCGATTCATTTCGCTTATTTTGGTTACGATCAATTCAATTCGATTCTTTTTGATTTGATTTGATTCTATTCGATTTCTTTCGATTCTATTCTATTGTATTCTTTTCGATTCGATTCCATTCAATCCGATTCTTTTCGATTCGATTCGATTGTTTTAGATTTGATTCCATTCTTTCGATTCTATTTGATATGATTCTTTTCGATTCGATTTGATACGATACTTTTTATTTTGATTCGAATCGATTCTCTTCGGTTCGATTCGTTTTGATTTTCGATTCAATTCTATTCGAATTTTTTCGATTTGATTCGATTCGATTCTTTTAGATTCTACTTGATTTGTTTCTTTTCGATTTGTTTTGATTCGATTCTTTTTGATTCATCTCGATTCGATTCGATTCTTTTGTTTCATTTTTTATTTTTTTTATTTTTTTTATTCTTTTGTTTCGATTCGATTGTTTTCAATTCGAATCTTTTCGTTACATGGAATTCGATTCTTTTCGTTTGATTCTTTATGATTTTTTTCAACGCGATTCAATTCGATTCTTTTTTTATGATAGTCACAGAGAGAGAGAGGCAGAGACACAGGCAGAGGGAGTAGCAAGCTCCATGCACCGGGTGCCCGATGTGGGATTCGATCCCGGGTCTCCAGGAACGCGCCCTGGGCAAAGGCAGGCGCTAAACAGCTGTGCCACCCAGGGATCCCTCAGTTCGATTCTTTTTATTCGAATCTATTCGATTCTTTTCGATTCGATTAGATTCTTTTCGATTTGATTCCATTCAGTTCGATTCTTTTCGATTCGATTGGATTCTTTTCGATTTGATTCAATTCTTTCCATTCGATTTGATTTGATTCTTTTCGATTCGATTCAATACGATTCTTTTCATTTCGATTCTAATCGATTCTCTTCGATTCTTTTCGATTCGTTTCGATTCTATTCGATTTTTTTCGATTCTATTCTATTCGATTCATTTTGAATCATTTCGATTTGATTCTGTTCGAGTGGTTTCTATTAGATTCTTTTCGATTTGATTCAATTCGATTCGAGTCTTTTTGATTTGAGTCTTTTCGACTCGATGCAATTCAATACGATTCTTTTAGATTCGATTCGATTAATTGTTTTCAATCCGATTTGATGCTTTTCCATTTGATCTGATTTGTTTCATTTCGATTCTTTTCGATTCAATTCGATTCTTTTCGATTCCATTAAATTTGATTCGATTCTTTTCGATTCGATTAGATTCTTTTCGATTTGATTCCATTCAGTTCGATTCTTTTCGATTCGATTGGATTCTTTTCGATTTGATTCAATTTTTTCGATTCGATTTGATTTGATTCTTTTCGATTCGATTCAATACGATTCTTTTCATTTCGATTCTAATCGATTCTCTTCGATTCAATTTGTTTCGATTCGTTTCGATTCTATTCGATTTTTTTCGATTCTATTCTATTCGATTCATTTTGAATCATTTCGATTTGATTCTGTTCGAGTGGTTTCTATTAGATTCTTTTCGATTTGATTCAATTCGATTCGAGTCTTTTTGATTCGAGTCTTTTCGACTCGATGCAATTCAATACGATTCTTTTAGATTCGATTCGATTCGATTGTTTTCGTTTCGATTCGACTTTTTTTGATTCGATTCTTTTCGATTCGATTGTTTTCAATTCGATGGATTCGATTCTTTTCAATTCTATGCTATTCAAAGCGATTCTTTTGTATTTGATTCGATTCGATTGTTTTCTTTTTGATTTGGTTCGATTCGTTTCTTTTCGATTCGATTCAATTTTTTTCGATTCGATTCTTTTCGATTCGATTTGATTCTTTTCGATTCTATTCTATTCTATTCTTCTGTATTCCATTCGAATCGATTCGTTTTGATTGAATTCGATTCTTTTCGATTCGATTCAATTAGATTCTTTTCGATTGGATTCAATTTGTTTCGATTCGAATCAATTTGATTCTTTTCGATTGGATTCCATTCGATTCCTTTCGATTTGATTCAATTCGATTCTTTTCGATTCTATTCATTTCGATGATTTTCGTTGAGATTAGATTCTTTTCGATTTGATTTTTTTCGGTTCGAGTCGATTCATTTCGCTTATTTTGGTTACGATCAATTCAATTCGATTCTTTTTGATTTGATTTGATTCTATTCGATTTCTTTCGATTCTATTCTATTGTATTCTTTTCGATTCGATTCCATTCAATCCGATTCTTTTCGATTCGATTCGATTGTTTTAGATTTGATTCCATTCTTTCGATTCTATTTGATATGATTCTTTTCGATTCGATTTGATACGATACTTTTTATTTTGATTCGAATCGATTCTCTTCTGTTCGATTCGTTTTGATTTTCGATTCAATTCTATTCGAATTTTTTCGATTTGATTCGATTCGATTCTTTTAGATTCTACTTGATTTGTTTCTTTTCGATTTGTTTTGATTCGATTCTTTTTGATTCATCTCGATTCGATTCGATTCTTTTGTTTCATTTTTTATTTTTTTTTATTTTTTTTATTCTTTTGTTTCGATTCGATTGTTTTCAATTCGAATCTTTTCGTTACATGGAATTCGATTCTTTTCGTTTGATTCTTTATGATTTTTTTCAACGCGATTCAATTCGATTCTTTTTTTATGATAGTCACAGAGAGAGAGAGGCAGAGACACAGGCAGAGGGAGTAGCAGGCTCCATGCACCGGTTGCCCGATGTGGGATTCGATCCCGGGTCTCCAGGAACGCGCCCTGGGCAAAGGCAGGCGCTAAACAGCTGTGCCACCCAGGGATCCCTCAATTCGATTTTTTTATTCGAATCTATTCGATTCTTTTTGATTCGATTTGATTCTATTCGTTTTTTTCGATTTGATTCGATTAGTTCCTTTTTGATTCAATTCAATTCATTTCTTTTGATTCAATTCAATTCGATTCTTTTGGATTCGATTCGATTCTTTTGGATTCGATTCTTTTGGATTCGAATCGAGTAGATTCTTTTCATTTCGATCGGATTCATTTCAATTCGATTCTTTTCGATTCGAATGTTTTCGAATCAATTCGATACTTTTTGATTCGATTCGATTCTTTTCGTGTCGATTTGATTCTTTTCGATTCGATTCTTTTCTATTTGAATCGATTCGATTCTTTTCATTTCGATTCGATTTGATTCAATTCGATTCTTTTCGATCAATTCAATTTGATTGTTTTCGATTTGATTCGATTCGATTCTTTTCTATTCTATTCAATTCGATTATTTTCCATTCGATGAAGCAATTGGATTCTTTTCGATTCGATTCGATTCTTTTCGATTCGATTCGACTCGATTTCATGCTTTTTGATTCGATTCGACTAGAATTTAATCGACTGATTCAATTTGATTCTTTTCTTTTCGGTTGGATTCTTTTCTATTCGATTTTTTTCTATTCAATTCGATTCTTTCAATTCAATTCGATTCGATTCGATTCGATTCAATTCTTTTCGTTTCAAATCGATTCGTTTCAATTCGAGTCTTTTCAATTTGATGCTTTTCGATTCGGTTCGATTTGATATTTTTAATTTGATTCGAGTCTTTTCGATTCGATTCGATTCTTTTCAATTCGATTCTTTTCGATTCGAGTCTTTTTGATTCGATTCATTTCGATTCGATTCGATTCTTTTCAATCCGATTTGATGCTTTTCCATTTGATCTGATTTGTTTCATTTCGATTCTTTTCGATTCAATTCGATTCTTTTCGATTCCATTAAATTTGATTCGATTCTTTTCGATTCGATTAGATTCTTTTCGATTTGATTCCATTCAGTTCGATTCTTTTCGATTCGATTGGATTCTTTTCGATTTGATTCAATTCTTTCGATTCGATTTGATTTGATTCTTTTCGATTCGATTCAATACGATTCTTTTCATTTCGATTCTAATCGATTCTCTTCTATTCTTTTCGATTCGTTTCGATTCTATTCGATTTTTTTCGATTCTATTCTATTCGATTCATTTTGAATCATTTCGATTTGATTCTGTTCGAGTGGTTTCTATTAGATTCTTTTCGATTTGATTCAATTCGATTCGAGTCTTTTTGATTCGAGTCTTTTCGACTCGATGCAATTCAATACGATTCTTTTAGATTCGATTCGATTCGATTGTTTTCGTTTCGATTCGACCTTTTTGATTCGATTCTTTTCGATTCGATTGTTTTCAATTCGATGGATTCGATTCTTTTCAATTCTATGCTATTCAAAGCGATTCTTTTGTATTTGATTCGATTCGATTGTTTTCTTTTTGATTTGGTTCGATTCGTTTCTTTTCGATTCGATTCAATTCTTTTCGATTCGATTCTTTTCGATTCGATTTGATTCTTTTCGATTCTATTCTATTCTATTCTTTTGTATTCCATTCGAATCGATTCGTTTTGATTGAATTCGATTCTTTTCGATTCGATTCAATTAGATTCTTTTCGATTGGATTCAATTTGTTTCGATTCGAATCAATTTGATTCTTTTCGATTGGATTCCATTCGATTCCTTTCGATTTGATTCAATTCGATTCTTTTCAATTCTATTCATTTCGATGATTTTCTTTGAGATTAGATTCTTTTCGATTTGATTTTTTTCGGTTCGAGTCGATTCATTTCGCTTATTTTGGTTACGATCAATTCAATTCGATTCTTTTTGATTTGATTTGATTCTATTCGATTTCTTTCGATTCTATTCTATTGTATTCTTTTCGATTCGATTCCATTCAATCCGATTCTTTTCGATTCGATTCGATTGTTTTAGATTTGATTCCATTCTTTCGATTCTATTTGATATGATTCTTTTCGATTCGATTTGATACGATACTTTTTATTTTGATTCGAATCGATTCTCTTCGGTTCGATTCGTTTTGATTTTCGATTCAATTCTATTCGAATTTTTTCGATTTGATTCGATTCGATTCTTTTAGATTCTACTTGATTTGTTTCTTTTCGATTTGTTTTGATTCGATTCTTTTTGATTCATCTCGATTCGATTCGATTCTTTTGTTTCATTTTTTATTTTTTTTATTTTTTTTATTCTTTTGTTTCGATTCGATTGTTTTCAATTCGAATCTTTTCGTTACATGGAATTCGATTCTTTTCGTTTGATTCTTTATGATTTTTTTCAACGCGATTCAATTCGATTCTTTTTTTATGATAGTCACAGAGAGAGAGAGGCAGAGACACAGGCAGAGGGAGTAGCAAGCTCCATGCACCGGGTGCCCGATGTGGGATTCGATCCCGGGTCTCCAGGAACGCGCCCTGGGCAAAGGCAGGCGCTAAACAGCTGTGCCACCCAGGGATCCCTCAGTTCGATTCTTTTTATTCGAATCTATTCGATTCTTTTCGATTCGATTAGATTCTTTTCGATTTGATTCCATTCAGTTCGATTCTTTTCGATTCGATTGGATTCTTTTCGATTTGATTCAATTCTTTGGATTCGATTTGATTTGATTCTTTTCGATTCGATTCAATACGATTCTTTTCATTTCGATTCTAATCGATTCTCTTCGATTCTTTTCGATTCGTTTCGATTCTATTCGATTTTTTTCGATTCTATTCTATTCGATTCATTTTGAATCATTTCGATTTGATTCTGTTCGAGTGGTTTCTATTAGATTCTTTTCGATTTGATTCAATTCGATTCGAGTCTTTTTGATTTGAGTCTTTTCGACTCGATGCAATTCAATACGATTCTTTTAGATTCGATTCGATTAATTGTTTTCAATCCGATTTGATGCTTTTCCATTTGATCTGATTTGTTTCATTTCGATTCTTTTCGATTCAATTCGATTCTTTTCGATTCCATTAAATTTGATTCGATTCTTTTCGATTCGATTAGATTCTTTTCGATTTGATTCCATTCAGTTCGATTCTTTTCGATTCGATTGGATTCTTTTCGATTTGATTCAATTTTTTCGATTCGATTTGATTTGATTCTTTTCGATTCGATTCAATACGATTCTTTTCATTTCGATTCTAATCGATTTTCTTCGATTCAATTTGTTTCGATTCGTTTCGATTCTATTCGATTTTTTTCGATTCTATTCTATTCGATTCATTTTGAATCATTTCGATTTGATTCTGTTCGAGTGGTTTCTATTAGATTCTTTTCGATTTGATTCAATTCGATTCGAGTCTTTTTGATTCGAGTCTTTTCGACTCGATGCAATTCAATACGATTCTTTTAGATTCGATTCGATTCGATTGTTTTCGTTTCGATTCGACTTTTTTTGATTCGATTCTTTTCGATTCGATTGTTTTCAATTCGATGGATTCGATTCTTTTCAATTCTATGCTATTCAAAGCGATTCTTTTGTATTTGATTCGATTCGATTGTTTTCTTTTTGATTCGGTTCGATTCGTTTCTTTTCGATTCGATTCAATTTTTTTCGATTCGATTCTTTTCGATTCGATTTGATTCTTTTCGATTCTATTCTATTCTATTCTTCTGTATTCCATTCGAATCGATTCGTTTTGATTGAATTCGATTCTTTTCGATTCGATTCAATTAGATTCTTTTCGATTGGATTCAATTTGTTTCGATTCGAATCAATTTGATTCTTTTCGATTGGATTCCATTCGATTCCTTTCGATTTGATTCAATTCGATTCTTTTCGATTCTATTCATTTCGATGATTTTCGTTGAGATTAGATTCTTTTCTTTTTTTTTTTTTTTTTTTTTTTTTTTTTTTTTTTTTTTTTTTTTTTTTTTGAGATTAGATTCTTTTCGATTTGATTTTTTTCGGTTCGAGTCGATTCATTTCGCTTATTTTGGTTACGATCAATTCAATTCGATTCTTTTTGATTTGATTTGATTCTATTCGATTTCTTTCGATTCTATTCTATTGTATTCTTTTCGATTCGATTCCATTCAATCCGATTCTTTTCGATTCGATTCGATTGTTTTAGATTTGATTCCATTCTTTCGATTCTATTTGATATGATTCTTTTCGATTCGATTTGATACGATACTTTTTATTTTGATTCGAATCGATTCTCTTCTGTTCGATTCGTTTTGATTTTCGATTCAATTCTATTCGAATTTTTTCGATTTGATTCGATTCGATTCTTTTAGATTCTACTTGATTTGTTTCTTTTCGATTTGTTTTGATTCGATTCTTTTTGATTCATCTCGATTCGATTCGATTCTTTTGTTTCATTTTTTATTTTTTTTTATTTTTTTTATTCTTTTGTTTCGATTCGATTGTTTTCAATTCGAATCTTTTCGTTACATGGAATTCGATTCTTTTCGTTTGATTCTTTATGATTTTTTTTTCAACGCGATTCAATTCGATTCTTTTTTTATGATAGTCACAGAGAGAGAGAGGCAGAGACACAGGCAGAGGGAGTAGCAGGCTCCATGCACCGGTTGCCCGATGTGGGATTCGATCCCGGGTCTCCAGGAACGCGCCCTGGGCAAAGGCAGGCGCTAAACAGCTGTGCCACCCAGGGATCCCTCAATTCGATTTTTTTATTCGAATCTATTCGATTCTTTTTGATTCGATTTGATTCTATTCGTTTTTTTCGATTTGATTCGATTAGTTCCTTTTTGATTCAATTCAATTCATTTCTTTTGATTCAATTCAATTCGATTCTTTTGGATTCGATTCGATTCTTTTGGATTCGATTCTTTTGGATTCGAATCGAGTAGATTCTTTTCATTTCGATCGGATTCATTTCAATTCGATTCTTTTCGATTCGAATGTTTTCGAATCAATTCGATACTTTTTGATTCGATTCGATTCTTTTCGTGTCGATTTGATTCTTTTCGATTCGATTCTTTTCTATTTGAATCGATTCGATTCTTTTCATTTCGATTCGATTTGATTCAATTCGATTCTTTTCGATCAATTCAATTTGATTGTTTTCGATTTGATTCGATTCGATTCTTTTCTATTCTATTCAATTCGATTATTTTCCATTCGATGAAGCAATTGGATTCTTTTCGATTCGATTCGATTCTTTTCGATTCGATTCGACTCGATTTCATGCTTTTTGATTCGATTCGACTAGAATTTAATCGACTGATTCAATTTGATTCTTTTCTTTTCGGTTGGATTCTTTTCTATTCGATTTTTTTCTATTCAATTCGATTCTTTCAATTCAATTCGATTCGATTCGATTCGATTCAATTCTTTTCGTTTCAAATCGATTCGTTTCAATTCGAGTCTTTTCAATTTGATGCTTTTCGATTCGGTTCGATTTGATATTTTTAATTTGATTCGACTCTTTTCGATTCGATTCGATTCTTTTCAATTCGATTCTTTTCGATTCGAGTCTTTTTGATTCGATTCATTTCGATTCGATTCGATTCTTTTCAATCCGATTTGATGCTTTTCCATTTGATCTGATTTGTTTCATTTCGATTCTTTTCGATTCAATTCGATTCTTTTCGATTCCATTAAATTTGATTCGATTCTTTTCGATTCGATTAGATTCTTTTCGATTTGATTCCATTCAGTTCGATTCTTTTCGATTCGATTGGATTCTTTTCGATTTGATTCAATTCTTTCGATTCGATTTGATTTGATTCTTTTCGATTCGATTCAATACGATTCTTTTCATTTCGATTCTAATCGATTCTCTTCGATTCAATTTGTTTCGATTCGTTTCGATTCTATTCGATTTTTTTCGATTCTATTCTATTCGATTCATTTTGAATCATTTCGATTTGATTCTGTTCGAGTGGTTTCTATTAGATTCTTTTCAATTTGATTCAATTCGATTCGAGTCTTTTTGATTCGAGTCTTTTCGACTCGATGCAATTCAATACGATTCTTTTAGATTCGATTCGATTCGATTGTTTTCGTTTCGATTTGACTTTTTTTGATTCGATTCTTTTCGATTCGATTGTTTTCAATTCGATTGATTCGATTCTTTTCAATTCTATGCTATTCAAAGCGATTCTTTTGTATTTGATTCGATTCGATTGTTTTCTTTTTGATTCGGTTCGATTGGTTTCTTTTCGATTCGATTCAATTCTTTTCGATTCGATCCTTTTCGATTCGATTTGATTCTTTTCGATTCTATTCTATTCTATTCTTTTATATTCCATTCGAATCGATTCGTTTTGATTGAATTCGATTCTTTTCGATTCGATTCAATTAGATTCTTTTCGATTGGATTAAATTTGTTTCGATTCGATTCAATTTGATTCTTTTCGATTGGATTCCATTCGATTCTTTTCGATTTGATTCAATTCGATTCTTTTCGATTCTATTCATTTCGATGATTTTCGTTGAGATTAGATTCTTTTCGATTTGATTTTTTCGGTTCGAGTCGATTCATTTCGCTTATTTTGGTTAGGATCAATTCAATTCGATTCTTTTTGATTTGATTTGATTCTATTCGATTTCTTTCGATTCTATTCTATTGTATTCTTTTCTTTTCCATTCCGTTCAATTCGATTCTTTTCGATTCGATTCGATTGTTTTAGATTTGATGCCCATTCTTTCGATTCTATTTGATATGATTCTTTTCGATTCCATTTGATACGATACTTTTTATTTTGATTCGAATCGATTCTCTTCAGTTCGATTCGTTTTGATTCTTTTCGATTCAATTCTATTCAAATTTTTTCGATTTGATTCGATTCTATTCTTTTAGATTCTACTTGATTTGTTTCTTTTCGATTCGTTTTGATTCGATTCTTTTTGATTCATCTCGATTCGATTCGATTCTTTTGTTTCTTTTTTTATTTTTTTTTATTTTTTTTTATTCTTTTGTTTCGATTCGATTGTTTTCAATTCGAATCTTTTCGTTACATGGAATTCGATTCTTTTCGTTTGATTCTTTATGATTTTTTTCAACGCGATTCTATTCGATTCTTTTTTTATGATAGTCACAGAGAGAGAGAGGCAGGGACACAGGCAGAGGGAGTAGCAGGCTCCATTCACCGGGTGCCCGATGTGGGATTCGATCCCGGGTCTCCAGGAACGCGCCCTGGGCCAAAGGCAGGCGCTAAACAGCTGCGCCACCCAGGGATCGCTCAATTCGATTCTTTTTTATTCAAATCTATTCGATTCTTTTTGATTCGATTTGATTCTATTCGTTTTTTTCGATTTGATTCGATTAGTTCCTTTTTGATTCAATTCAATTCATTTCTTCTGATTCGATTCAATTCGATTCTTTTGGATTCGATTCGATTCTCTTGGATTCGATTCTTTTGGATTCGAATCGAGTAGATTCTTTTAATTTCGATCGGATTCATTTCAATTCGATTCTTTTCGATTCGAATGTTTTCGAATCAATTCGATACTTTTTGATTCGATTCGATTCTTTTCGTGTCGATTTGATTCTTTTCGATTCGATTCTTTTCTATTTGAATCGATTCGATTCTTTTCATTTTGATTCGATTTGATTCAATTCGATTCTTTTCGATCAATTCAATTTGATTGTTTTCGATTTGATTCGATTCGATTCTTTTCTGTTCTATGCAATTCGATTATTTTCCATTCGATGATGCAATTGGATTCTTTTTGATTCGATTCGATTCTTTTCGATTCGATTTGACTCGATTTCATGCTTTTTGATTCGATTCGATTAGAATTTAATCGACTGATTCAATTTGATTCTTTTCTTTTCGGTTGGATTCTTTTCTATTCGATTTTTTTCTATTGAATTCGATTCTTTCAATTCAATTCGATTCGATTCATTCGATTCGATTCAATTCTTTACGTTTCAAATCGATTCGTTTCAATTCGAGTCTTTTCAATTTGATGCTTTTCGATTCGGTTCGATTTGATATTTTTAATTTGATTCGAGTCTTTTCGATTCGATTCGATTCTTTTCAATTCGATTCTTTTCGATTCGAGTCTTTTTGATTCAATTCATTTCGATTCGATTCGATTCTTTTCAATCCGATTTGATGCTTTTCCATTTGATCTGATTTGTTTCATTTCGATTCTTTTCGATTCATTTCGATTCTTTTCGATTCCATTAAATTTGATTCGATTCTTTTCGATTCGATTAGATTCTTTTCGATTTGATTCCATTCAGTTCGATTCTTTTCGATTCGATTGGATTCTTTTCGATTTGATTCAATTCTTTGGATTCGATTTGATTTGATTCTTTTCGATTCGATTCAATACGATTCTTTTCATTTCGATTCTAATCGATTCTCTTCGATTCAATTTGTTTCGATTCGTTTCGATTCTATTCGATTTTTTTCGATTCTATTCTATTCGATTCATTTTGAATCATTTCGATTTGATTCTGTTCGAGTGGTTTCTATTAGATTCTTTTCGATTTGATTCAATTCGATTCGAGTCTTTTTGATTCGAGTCTTTTCGACTCGATGCAATTCAATACGATTCTTTTAGATTCGATTCGATTCGATTGTTTTCGTTTCGATTTGACTTTTTTTGATTCGATTCTTTTCGATTCGATTGTTTTCAATTCGATTGATTCGATTCTTTTCAATTCTATGCTATTCAAAGCGATTCTTTTGTATTTGATTCGATTCGATTGTTTTCTTTTTGATTCGGTTCGATTCGTTTCTTTTCGATTCGATTCAATTCTTTTCGATTCGATTCTTTTCGATTCGATTTGATTCTTTTCGATTCTATTCTATTCTATTCTTTTGTATTCCATTCGAATCGATTCGTTTTGATTGAATTCGATTCTTTTCGATTCGATTCAATTAGATTCTTTTCGATTGGATTCAATTTGTTTCGATTCGAATCAATTTGATTCTTTTCGATTGGATTCCATTCGATTCCTTTCGATTTGATTCAATTCGATTCTTTTCGATTCTATTCATTTCGATGATTTTCGTTGAGATTAGATTCTTTTCGATTTGATTTTTTTCGGTTCGAGTCGATTCATTTCGCTTATTTTGGTTACGATCAATTCAATTCGATTCTTTTTGATTTGATTTGATTCTATTCGATTTCTTTCGATTCTATTCTATTGTATTCTTTTCGATTCGATTCCATTCAATCCGATTCTTTTCGATTCGATTCGATTGTTTTAGATTTGATTCCATTCTTTCGATTCTATTTGATATGATTCTTTTCGATTCGATTTGATACGATACTTTTTATTTTGATTCGAATCGATTCTCTTCGGTTCGATTCGTTTTGATTTTCGATTCAATTCTATTCGAATTTTTTCGATTTGATTCGATTCGATTCTTTTAGATTCTACTTGATTTGTTTCTTTTCGATTTGTTTTGATTCGATTCTTTTTGATTCATCTCGATTCGATTCGATTCTTTTGTTTCTTTTTTTATTTTTTTTTATTTTTTTTATTCTTTTGTTTCGATTCGATTGTTTTCTTTTTTTTTTTTTTTTTTAAACTTTTATTTATTTATGATAGGCACACAGTGAGAGAGAGAGTGAAGCAGAGACACAGGCAGAGGGAGAAGCAGGCTCCATGCACCGGGAGCCCGACGTGGGATTCGATCCCGGGTCTCCAGGATCGCGCCCTGGGCCAAAGGCAGGCGCCAAACCGCTGCGCCACCCAGGGATCCCAATTCGATTGTTTTCAATTCGAATCTTTTCGTTACATGGAATTCGATTCTTTTCGTTTGATTCTTTATGATTTTTTTCAACACGATTAAATTCGATTCTTTTTTTATGATAGTCACAGAGAGCGAGAGGCAGAGACACAGGCAGAGGGAGTAGCAGGCTCCATGCACCGGGTGCCCTATGTGGGATTCGATCCCGGGTCTCCAGGAACGCGCCCTGGGCCAAAGGCAGGCGCTAAACAGCTGTGCCACCCAGGGATCCCTCAGTTCGATTCTTTTTTATTCGAATCTATTCCATTCTTTTTGATTCGATTTGATTCTATTCGTTTTTTTCGATTTGATTCGATTAGTTCCTTTTTGATTCAATTCAATTCATTTCTTTTGATTCAAATCAATTCGATTCTTTTGGATTCGATTCGATTCTTTTGGATTCGATTCTTTTGGATTCGAATCTAGTAGAATCTTTTCATTTCGATCGGATTCATTTCAATTCGATTCTTTTCGATTCGAATATTTTCGAATCAATTCGATACTTTTTGATTCGATTCGATTCTTTTCGTGTCGATTTGATTCTTTTCGATTCGATTCTTTTCTATTTGAATCGATTCGATTCTTTTCATTTCGATTCGATTTGATTCAATTCGATTCTTTTCGATCAATTCAATTTGATTGTTTTCGATTTGATTCGATTCGATTCTTTTCTATTCTATTCAATTCGATTATTTTCCATTCGATGATGCAATTGGATTCTTTTTGATTCGATTCGATTCTTTTCGATTCGATTTGACTCGATTTCATGCTTTTTGATTCGATTCGATTAGAATTTACTCGACTGATTCAATTTGATTCTTTTCTTTTCGGTTGGATTCTTTTCTATTCGATTTTTTTCTATTCAATTCGATTCTTTCAATTCAATTCGATTCGATTCATTCGATTCGATTCAATTCTTTTCGTTTCAAATCGATTCATTTCAATTCGAGTCTTTTCAATTTGATGCTTTTCGATTCGGTTCGATTTGATATTTTTAATTTGATTCGAGTCTTTTCGATTCGAGTCGATTCTTTTCAATTCGATTCTTTTCGATTCGAGTCTTTTTGATTCGATTCATTTCGATTCGATTCGATTCTTTTCAATCCGATTTGATGCTTTTCCATTTGATCTGATTTGTTTCATTTCGATTCTTTTCGATTCAATTCGATTCTTTTCGATTCCATTAAATTTGATTCGATTCTTTTCGATTCGATTAGATTCTTTTCGATTTGATTCCATTCAGTTCGATTCTTTTCGATTCGATTGGATTCTTTTCGATTTGATTCAATTCTTTCGATTCGATTTGATTTGATTCTTTTCGATTCGATTCAATACGATTCTTTTCATTTCGATTCTAATCGATTCTCTTCGATTCGTTTCGATTCTATTCGATTTTTTTCGATTCTATTCTATTCGATTCATTTTGAATCATTTCCATTTGATTCTGTTCGAGTGGTTTCTATTAGATTCTTTTCGATTTGATTCAATTCGATTCGAGTCTTTTTGATTCGAGTCTTTTCGACTCGATGCAATTCAATACGATTCTTTTAGATTCGATTCGATTCGATTGTTTTCGTTTCGATTCGACTTTTTTTGATTCGATTCTTTTCGATTCGATTGTTTTCAATTCGATTGATTCGATTCTTTTCAATTCTATGCTATTCAAAGCGATTCTTTTGTATTTGATTCGATTCGATTGTTTTCTTTTTGATTCGGTTCGATTCGTTTCTTTTCGATTCGATTCAATTCTTTTCGATTCGATTCTTTTCGATTCGATTTGATTCTTTTCGATTCTATTCTATTCTATTCTTTTATATTCCATTCGAATCGATTCGTTTTGATTGAATTCGATTCTTTTCCATTCGATTCAATTAGATTCTTTTCAATTGGATTCAATTTGTTTCGATTCGATTCAATTTGATTCTTTTCGATTGGATTCCATTCGATTCTTTTCGATTTGATTCAATTCGATTCTTTTCGATTCTATTCATTTCGATGATTTTCGTTGAGATTAGATTCTTTTCGATTTGATTTTTTCGGTTCGAGTCGATTCATTTCGCTTATTTTGGTTAGGATCAATTCAATTCGATTCTTTTTGATTTGATTTGATTCTATTCGATTTCTTTCGATTCTATTCTATTGTATTCTTTTCTTTTCCATTCCGTTCAATTCGATTCTTTTCGATTCGATTCGATTGTTTTAGATTTGATGCCCATTCTTTCGATTCTATTTGATATGATTCTTTTCGATTCCATTTGATACGATACTTTTTATTTTGATTCGAATCGATTCTCTTCAGTTCGATTCGTTTTGATTCTTTTCGATTCAATTCTATTCGAATTTTTTCGATTTGATTCGATTCGATTCTTTTAGATTCTACTTGATTTGTTTCTTTTCGATTCGTTTTGATTCGATTCTTTTTGATTCATCTCGATTCGATTCGATTCTTTTGTTTCTTTTTTTATTTTTTTTTATTTTTTTTATTCTTTTGTTTCGATTCGATTGTTTTCAATTCGAATCTTTTCGTTACATGGAATTCGATTCTTTTCGTTTGATTCTTTATGATTTTTTTCAACGCGATTCAATTCGATTCTTTTTTTATGATAGTCACAGAGAGAGAGAGGCAGAGACACAGGCAGAGGGAGTAGCAGGCTCCATGCACCGGGTGCCCGATGTGGGATTCGATCCCGGGTCTCCAGGAACGCGCCCTGGGCCAAAGGCAGGCGCTAAACAGCTGCGCCACCCAGGGATCCCTCAATTCGATTCTTTTTTATTCGAATCTATTCGATTCTTTTTGATTCGATTTGATTCTATTCGTTTTTTTCGATTTGATTCGATTAGTTCCTTTTTGATTCAATTCAATTCATTTCTTCTGATTCGATTCAATTCGATTCTTTTGGATTCGATTCGATTCTCTTGGATTCGATTCTTTTGGATTCGAATCGAGTAGATTCTTTTAATTTCGATCGGATTCATTTCAATTCGATTCTTTTCGATTCGAATGTTTTCGAATCAATTCGATACTTTTTGATTCGATTCGATTCTCTTGGATTCGATTCTTTTGGATTCGAATCGAGTAGATTCTTTTAATTTCGATCGGATTCATTTCAATTCGATTCTTTTCGATTCGAATGTTTTCGAATCAAATCGATACTTTTTGATTCGATTCGATTCTTTTCGTGTCGATTTGATTCTTTTCGATTCGATTCTTTTCTATTTGAATCGATTCGATTCTTTTCATTTCGATTCGATTTGATTCAATTCGATTCTTTTCGATCAATTCAATTTGATTGTTTTCGATTTGATTCGATTCGATTCTTTTCTATTCTATTCAATTCGATTATTTTCCATTCGATGATGCAATTGGATTCTTTTTGATTCGATTCGATTCTTTTCGATTCGATTTGACTCGATTTCATGCTTTTTGATTCGATTCGATTAGAATTTACTCGACTGATTCAATTTGATTCTTTTCTTTTCGGTTGGATTCTTTTCTATTCGATTTTTTTCTATTCAATTCGATTCTTTCAATATAATTCGATTCGATTCATTCGATTCGATTCAATTCTTTACGTTTCAAATCGATTCGTTTCAATTCGAGTCTTTTCAATTTGATGCTTTTCGATTCGGTTCGATTTGATATTTTTAATTTGATTCGAGTCTTTTCGATTCGAGTCGATTCTTTTCAATTCGATTCTTTTCGATTCGAGTCTTTTTGATTCGATTCATTTCGATTCGATTCGATTCTTTTCAATCCGATTTGATGCTTTTCCATTTGATCTGATTTGTTTCATTTCGATTCTTTTCGATTCAATTCGATTCTTTTCGATTCCATTAAATTTGATTCGATTCTTTTCGATTCGATTAGATTCTTTTCGATTTGATTCCATTCAGTTCGATTCTTTTCGATTCGATTGGATTCTTTTCGATTTGATTCAATTCTTTGGATTCGATTTGATTTGATTCTTTTCGATTCGATTCAATACGATTCTTTTCATTTCGATTCTAATCGATTCTCTTCGATTCTTTTCGATTCGTTTCGATTCTATTCGATTTTTTTCGATTCTATTCTATTCGATTCATTTTGAATCATTTCGATTTGATTCTGTTCGAGTGGTTTCTATTAGATTCTTTTCGATTTGATTCAATTCGATTCGAGTCTTTTTGATTCGAGTCTTTTCGACTCGATGCAATTCAATACGATTCTTTTAGATTCGATTCGATTCGATTGTTTTCGTTTCGATTCGACTTTTTTTGATTCGATTCTTTTCGATTCGATTGTTTTCAATTCGATTGATTCGATTCTTTTCAATTCTATGCTATTCAAAGCGATTCTTTTGTATTTGATTCGATTCGATTGTTTTCTTTTTGATTCGGTTCGATTCGTTTCTTTTCGATTCGATTCAATTCTTTTCGATTCGATTCTTTTCGATTCGATTTGATTCTTTTCGATTCGATTCTATTCTATTCTTTTGTATTCCATTCGAATCGATTCGTTTTGATTGAATTCGATTCTTTTCGATTCGATTCAATTAGATTCTTTTCGATTGGATTCAATTTGTTTCGATTCGAATCAATTTGATTCTTTTCGATTGGATTCCATTCGATTCCTTTCGATTTGATTCAATTCGATTCTTTTCGATTCTATTCATTTCGATGATTTTCGTTGAGATTAGATTCTTTTCGATTTGATTTTTTTCGGTTCGAGTCGATTCATTTCGCTTATTTTGGTTACGATCAATTCAATTCGATTCTTTTTGATTTGATTTGATTCTATTCGATTTCTTTCGATTCTATTCTATTGTATTCTTTTCGATTCGATTCCATTCAATCCGATTCTTTTCGATTCGATTCGATTGTTTTAGATTTGATTCCATTCTTTCGATTCTATTTGATATGATTCTTTTCGATTCGATTTGATACGATACTTTTTATTTTGATTCGAATCGATTCTCTTCGGTTCGATTCGTTTTGATTTTCGATTCAATTCTATTCGAATTTTTTCGATTTGATTCGATTCGATTCTTTTAGATTCTACTTGATTTGTTTCTTTTCGATTTGTTTTGATTCGATTCTTTTTGATTCATCTCGATTCGATTCGATTCTTTTGTTTCTTTTTTTATTTTTTTATTTTTTTTATTCTTTTGTTTCGATTCGATTGTTTTCAATTCGAATCTTTTCGTTACATGGAATTCGATTCTTTTCGTTTGATTCTTTATGATTTTTTTCAACGCGATTCAATTCGATTCTTTTTTTATGATAGTCACAGAGAGAGACAGGCAGAGACACAGGCAGAGGGAGAAGCAGGCTCCATGCACCGGGAGCCTGATGTGGGATTCGATCCCGTGATTCCAGGAACGTGCCCTGGGCCAAAGGCAGGCACTAAACAGCTGTGCCACCCAGGGATCCCTCAATTCGATTCTTTTTTATTCGAATCTATTCGATTCTTTTTGATTCGATTTGATTCTATTCGATTTTTTCGATTTGATTCGATTAGTTCCTTTTTGATTCAATTCAATTCAGTTCTTTTGATTCAAATCAATTCGATTCTTTTGGATTCGATTCGATTCTTTTGGATTCGATTCTTTTGGATTCGAATCTAGTAGAATCTTTTCATTGCGATCGGATTCATTTCAATTCGATTCTTTTCGATTCGAATGTTTTCGAATCAATTCGATACTTTTTGATTCGATTCGATTCTTTTCGTGTCGATTTGATTCTTTTCGATTCGATTCTTTTCTATTTGAATCGATTCGATTCTTTTCATTTCGATTCGATTTGATTCAATTCGATTCTTTTCGATCAATTCAATTTGATTGTTTTCGATTTGATTCGATTCTATTCTTTTCTATTCTATTCAATTCGATTATTTTCCATTCGATGATGAAATTGGATTCTTTTTGATTCGATTCGATTCTTTTCGATTCGATTCGACTCGATTTCATGCTTTTTGATTAGATTCGACTAGAATTTAATCGACTGATTCAATTTGATTCTTTTCTTTTCGGTTGGATTCTTTTCTATTCGATTTTTTTCTATTCAATTCGATTCTTTCATTTGATTCGATTCGATTCGATTCAATTCTTTTCGTTTCAAATCGATTCGTTTCAATTCGAGTCTTTTCAATTTGATGCTTTTCGATTCGGTTCGATTTGATATTTTTAATTTGATTCGAGTCTTTTCGATTCGATTCGATTCTTTTCAATCCGATTTGATGCTTTTCCATTTGATCTGATTTGTTTCATTTCGATTCTTTTCGATTCAATTCGATTCTTTTCGATTCCATTAAATTTGATTCGATTCTTTTCGATTCGATTAGATTCTTTTCGATTTGATTCCATTCAGTTCGATTCTTTTTGACTCGATTGGATTCTTTTCGATTTGATTCAATTCTTTCGATTCGATTTGATTTGATTTGATTCTTTTCGGTTCGATTCAATACGATTCTTTTCATTTCGATTCTAATCGATTCTCTTCGATTCGTTTCGATTCGTTTCGATTCTATTCGATTTTTTTCGATTCTATTCTATTCGATTCATTTTGAATCATTTCAATTTGATTCTGTTCGAGTGGTTTCTATTAGATTCTTTTCGATTTGATTCAATTCGATTCGAGTCTTTTTGATTCGAGTCTTTTCGACTCGATTCAATTCAATACGATTCTTTTAGATTCGATTCGATTCGATTGTTTTCGTTTCGATTCGACTTTTTTTGATTCGATTCTTTTCGATTCGATTGTTTTCAATTCGATTGATTCGATTCTTTTCAATTCTATGCTATTCAAAGCGATTCTTTTGTATTTGATTCGATTCGATTGTTTTCTTTTTGATTCGGTTCGATTCGTTTCCTTTCGATTCGATTCAGTTCTTTTCGATTCGATTCTTTTCAATTCGATTTGATTCTTTTCGATTCTATTCTATTCTATTCTATTCTTTTGTATTCCATTCGAATCAATTCGTTTTGATTGAATTCGATTCTTTTCGATTCGATTCAATTAGATTCTTTTCGATTGGATTCCATTCGATTCTTTTCGATTTGATTCAATTCGATTCTTTTCGATTCTATTCATTTCGATTATTTTCGTTGAGATTAGATTCTTTTCGATTTGATTTTTTCGGTTCGAGTCGATTCATTTCGCTTATTTTGGTTAGGATCAATTCAATTCGATTGTTTTTGATTTGATTTGATTCTATTCGATTTCTTTCGATTCTATTCTATTGTATTCTTTTCTTTTCCATTCCGTTCAATTCGATTCTTTTCGATTCGATTCGATTGTTTTAGATTTGATTCCATTCTTTCGATTCTATTTGATATGATTCTTTTCGATTCGATTTGATACGATACTTTTTATTTTGATTCGAATCGATTCTCTTCGGTTCGATTCGTTTTGATTCTTTTCGATTCAATTCTATTCGAATTTTTTCGATTTGATTCGATTCGATTCTTTTAGATTCTACTTGATTTGTTTCTTTTCGATTCGTTTTGATTCGATTCTTTTTGATTCATGTCGATTCGATTCGATTCTTTTGTTTCGATTCGAATCTTTTCAATTCGAATCTTTTCGTTACATGGAATTCGATTCTTTTCGTTTGATTCTTTATGATTTTTTTCAACGCGATTCAATTCGATTCTTTTTTTATGATAGTCACAGAGAGAGAGAGGCAGAGACACAGGCAGAGGGAGTAGCAGGCTCCATGCACCGGGTGCCCGATGTGGGATTCGATCCCGGGTCTCCAGGAACGCGCCCTGGGCCAAAGGCAGGCGCTAAACAGCTGCGCCACCCAGGGATCCCTCAATTCGATTCTTTTTTATTCGAATCTATTCGATTCTTTTTGATTCGATTTGATTCTATTCATTTTTTTCGATTTGATTCGATTAGTTCCTTTTTGATTCAATTCAATTCATTTCTTCTGATTCGATTCAATTCGATTCTTTTGGATTCGATTCGATTCTCTTGGATTCGATTCTTTTGGATTCGAATCGAGTAGATTCTTTTAATTTCGATCGGATTCATTTCAATTCGATTCTTTTCGATTCGAATGTTTTCGAATCAATTCGATACTTTTTGATTCAATTCGATTCTTTTCGTGTCGATTTGATTCTTTTCGATTCGATTCTTTTCTATTTGAATCGATTCGATTCTTTTCATTTCGATTCAATTTGATTCAATTCGATTCTTTTCGATCAATTCAATTTGATTGTTTTCGATTTGATTCGATTCTATTCTTTTCTATTCTATTCAATTCGATTATTTTCCATTCGATGATGAAATTGGATTCTTTTTGATTCGATTCGATTCTTTTCGATTCGATTCGACTCGATTTCATGCTTTTTGATTCGATTCGACTAGAATTTAATCGACTGATTCAATTTGATTCTTTTCTTTTCGGTTGGATTCTTTTCTATTCGATTTTTTTCTATTCAATTCGATTCTTTCATTTGATTCGATTCGATTCGATTCGATTCGATTCAATTCTTTTCGTTTCAAATCGATTCGTTTCAATTCGAGTCTTTTCAATTTGATGCTTTTCGATTCGGTTCGATTTGATATTTTTAATTTGATTCGAGTCTTTTCGATTCGATTCGATTCTTTTCAATTCGATTCTTTTCGATTCGAGTCTTTTTGATTCGATTCATTTCTATTCGATTCGATTCTTTTCAATCCGATTTGATGCTTTTCCATTTGATCTGATTTGTTTCATTTCGATTCTTTTCGATTCAATTCGATTCTTTTCGATTCCATTAAATTTGATTCGATTCTTTTCGATTCGATTAGATTCTTTTCGATTTGATTCCATTCAGTTCGATTCTTTTCGATTCGATTGGATTCTTTTCGATTTGATTCAATTCTTTCGATTCGATTTGATTTGATTCTTTTCGATTCGATTCAATACGATTCTTTTCATTTCGATTCTAATCGATTCTAATCGATTCTCTTCGATTCGTTTCGATTCTATTCGATTTTTTTCGATTCTATTCTATTCGATTCATTTTGAATCATTTCCATTTGATTCTGTTCGAGTGGTTTCTATTAGATTCTTTTCGATTTGATTCAATTCGATTCGAGTCTTTTTGATTCGAGTCTTTTCGACTCGATGCAATTCAATACGATTCTTTTAGATTCGATTCGATTCGATTGTTTTCGTTTCGATTCGACTTTTTTTGATTCGATTCTTTTCGATTCGATTGTTTTCAATTCGATTGATTCGATTCTTTTCAATTCTATGCTATTCAAAGCGATTCTTTTGTATTTGATTCGATTCGATTGTTTTCTTTTTGATTCGGTTCGATTCGTTTCTTTTCGATTCGATTCAATTCTTTTCGATTCGATTCTTTTCGATTCGATTTGATTCTTTTCGATTCTATTCTATTCTATTCTTTTGTATTCCATTCGAATCGATTCGTTTTGATTGAATTCGATTCTTTTCGATTCGATTCAATTAGATTCTTTTCGATTGGATTCAATTTGTTTCGATTCGAATCAATTTGATTCTTTTCGATTGGATTCCATTCGATTCCTTTCGATTTGATTCAATTCGATTCTTTTCGATTCTATTCATTTCGATGATTTTCGTTGAGATTAGATTCTTTTCGATTTGATTTTTTTCGGTTCGAGTCGATTCATTTCGCTTATTTTGGTTACGATCAATTCAATTCGATTCTTTTTGATTTGATTTGATTCTATTCGATTTCTTTCGATTCTATTCTATTGTATTCTTTTCGATTCGATTCCATTCAATCCGATTCTTTTCGATTTGATTCGATTGTTTTAGATTTGATTCCATTCTTTCGATTCTATTTGATATGATTCTTTTCGATTCGATTTGATACGATACTTTTTATTTTGATTCGAATCGATTCTCTTCGGTTCGATTCGTTTTGATTTTCGATTCAATTCTATTCGAATTTTTTCGATTTGATTCGATTCGATTCTTTTAGATTCTACTTGATTTGTTTCTTTTCGATTTGTTTTGATTCGATTCTTTTTGATTCATCTCGATTCGATTCGATTCTTTTGTTTCGTTTTTTATTTTTTTTTATTTTTTTTATTCTTTTGTTTCGATTCGATTGTTTTCAATTCGAATCTTTTCGTTACATGGAATTCGATTCTTTTCGTTTGATTCTTTATGATTTTTTTCAACGCGATTAAATTCGATTCTTTTTTTATGATAGTCACAGAGAGCGAGAGGCAGAGACACAGGCAGAGGGAGTAGCAGGCTCCATGCACCGGGTGCCCGATGTGGGATTCGATCCCGGGTCTCCAGGAACGCGCCCTGGGCAAAGGCAGGCGCTAAACAGCTGTGCCACCCAGGGATCCCTCAGTTCGATTCTTTTTTATTCGAATCTATTCCATTCTTTTTGATTCGATTTGATTCTATTCGTTTTTTTCGATTTGATTCGATTAGTTCCTTTTTGATTCAATTCAATTCATTTCTTTTGATTCAAATCAATTCGATTCTTTTGGATTCGATTCGATTCTTTTGGATTCGATTCTTTTGGATTCGAATCTAGTAGAATCTTTTCATTTCGATCGGATTCATTTCAATTCGATTCTTTTCGATTCGAATGTTTTCGAATCAATTCGATACTTTTTGATTCGATTCGATTCTTTTCGTGTCGATTTGATTCTTTTCGATTCGATTCTTTTCTATTTGAATCGATTCGATTCTTTTCATTTCGATTCGATTTGATTCAATTCGATTCTTTTCGATCAATTCAATTTGATTGTTTTCGATTTGATTCGATTCGATTCTTTTCTATTCTATTCAATTCGATTATTTTCCATTCGATGATGCAATTGGATTCTTTTTGATTCGATTCGATTCTTTTCGATTCGATTTGACTCGATTTCATGCTTTTTGATTCGATTCGATTAGAATTTACTCGACTGATTCAATTTGATTCTTTTCTTTTCGGTTGGATTCTTTTCTATTCGATTTTTTTCTATTCAATTCGATTCTTTCAATATAATTCGATTCGATTCATTCGATTCGATTCAATTCTTTTCGTTTCAAATCGATTCGTTTCAATTCGAGTCTTTTCAATTTGATGCTTTTCGATTCGGTTCGATTTGATATTTTTAATTTGATTCGAGTCTTTTCGATTCGATTCGATTCTTTTCAATTCGATTCTTTTCGATTCGATTCTTTTTGATTCGATTCATTTCGATTCGATTCGATTCTTTTCAATCCGATTTGATGCTTTTCCATTTGATCTGATTTGTTTCATTTCGATTCTTTTCGATTCATTTCGATTCTTTTCGATTCCATTAAATTTGATTCGATTCTTTTCGATTCGATTAGATTCTTTTCGATTTGATTCCATTCAGTTCGATTCTTTTCGATTCGATTGGATTCTTTTCGATTTGATTCAATTCTTTGGATTCGATTTGATTTGATTCTTTTCGATTCGATTCAATACGATTCTTTTCATTTCGATTCTAATCGATTCTCTTCGATTCTTTTCGATTCGTTTCGATTCTATTCGATTTTTTTCGATTCTATTCTATTCGATTCATTTTGAATCATTTCGATTTGATTCTGTTCGAGTGGTTTCTATTAGATTCTTTTCGATTTGATTCAATTCGATTCGAGTCTTTTTGATTCGAGTCTTTTCGACTCGATGCAATTCAATACGATTCTTTTAGATTCGATTCGATTCGATTGTTTTCGTTTCGATTCGACTTTTTTTGATTCGATTCTTTTCGATTCGATTGTTTTCAATTCGATTGATTCGATTCTTTTCAATTCTATGCTATTCAAAGCGATTCTTTTGTATTTGATTCGATTCGATTGTTTTCTTTTTGATTCGGTTCGATTCGTTTCTTTTCGATTCGATTCAATTCTTTTCGATTCGATTCTTTTCGATTCGATTTGATTCTTTTCGATTCGATTCTATTCTATTCTTTTGTATTCCATTCGAATCGATTCGTTTTGATTGAATTCGATTCTTTTCGATTCGATTCAATTAGATTCTTTTCGATTGGATTCAATTTGTTTCGATTCGAATCAATTTGATTCTTTTCGATTGGATTCCATTCGATTCCTTTCGATTTGATTCAATTCGATTCTTTTCGATTCTATTCATTTCGATGATTTTCGTTGAGATTAGATTCTTTTCGATTTGATTTTTTTCGGTTCGAGTCGATTCATTTCGCTTATTTTGGTTACGATCAATTCAATTCGATTCTTTTTGATTTGATTTGATTCTATTCGATTTCTTTCGATTCTATTCTATTGTATTCTTTTCGATTCGATTCCATTCAATCCGATTCTTTTCGATTCGATTCGATTGTTTTAGATTTGATTCCATTCTTTCGATTCTATTTGATATGATTCTTTTCGATTCGATTTGATACGATACTTTTTATTTTGATTCGAATCGATTCTCTTCGGTTCGATTCGTTTTGATTTTCGATTCAATTCTATTCGAATTTTTTCGATTTGATTCGATTCGATTCTTTTAGATTCTACTTGATTTGTTTCTTTTCGATTTGTTTTGATTCGATTCTTTTTGATTCATCTCGATTCGATTCGATTCTTTTGTTTCTTTTTTTATTTTTTTTTATTTTTTTTATTCTTTTGTTTCGATTCGATTGTTTTCAATTCGAATCTTTTCGTTACATGGAATTCGATTCTTTTCGTTTGATTCTTTATGATTTTTTTCAACGCGATTCAATTCGATTCTTTTTTTATGATAGTCACAGAGAGAGAGAGGCAGAGACACAGGCAGAGGGAGTAGCAGGCTCCATGCACCGGGTGCCCGATGTGGGATTCGATCCCGGGTCTCCAGGAACGCGCCCTGGGCCAAAGGCAGGCGCTAAACAGCTGCGCCACCCAGGGATCCCTCAATTCGATTCTTTTTTATTCGAATCTATTCGATTCTTTTTGATTCGATTTGATTCTATTCGTTTTTTTCGATTTGATTCGATTAGTTCCTTTTTGATTCAATTCAATTCATTTCTTCTGATTCGATTCAATTCGATTCTTTTGGATTCGATTCGATTCTTTTGGATTCGATTATTTTGGATTCGAATCTAGTAGAATCTTTTCATTGCGATCGGATTCATTTCAATTCGATTCTTTTCGATTCGAATGTTTTCGAATCAATTCGATACTTTTTGATTCGATTCGATTCTTTTCGTGTCGATTTGATTCTTTTCGATTCGATTCTTTTCTATTTGAATCGATTCGATTCTTTTCATTTCGATTCGATTTGATTCAATTCGATTCTTTTCGATCAATTCAATTTGATTGTTTTCGATTTGATTCGATTCTATTCTTTTCTATTCTATTCAATTCGATTATTTTCCATTCGATGATGAAATTGGATTCTTTTTGATTCGATTCGATTCTTTTCGATTCGATTCGACTCGATTTCATGCTTTTTGATTAGATTCGACTAGAATTTAATCGACTGATTCAATTTGATTCTTTTCTTTTCGGTTGGATTCTTTTCTATTCGATTTTTTTCTATTCAATTCGATTCTTTCATTTGATTCGATTCGATTCGATTCGATTCGATTCAATTCTTTTCGTTTCAAATCGATTCGTTTCAATTCGAGTCTTTTCAATTTGATGCTTTTCGATTCGGTTCGATTTGATATTTTTAATTTGATTCGAGTCTTTTCGATTCGATTCGATTCTTTTCAATTCGATTCTTTTCGATTCGAGTCTTTTTGATTCGATTCATTTCTATTCGATTCGATTCTTTTCAATCCGATTTGATGCTTTTCCATTTGATCTGATTTGTTTCATTTCGATTCTTTTCGATTCAATTCGATTCTTTTCGATTCCATTAAATTTGATTCGATTCTTTTCGATTCGATTAGATTCTTTTCGATTTGATTCCATTCAGTTCGATTCTTTTTGACTCGATTGGATTCTTTTCGATTTGATTCAATTCTTTCGATTCGATTTGATTTGATTTGATTCTTTTCGGTTCGATTCAATACGATTCTTTTCATTTCGATTCTAATCGATTCTCTTCGATTCGTTTCGATTCTATTCGATTTTTTTCGATTCTATTCTATTCGATTCATTTTGAATCATTTCAATTTGATTCTGTTCGAGTGGTTTCTATTAGATTCTTTTCGATTTGATTCAATTCGATTCGAGTCTTTTTGATTCGAGTCTTTTCGACTCGATTCAATTCAATACGATTCTTTTAGATTCGATTCGATTCGATTGTTTTCGTTTCGATTCGACTTTTTTTGATTCGATTCTTTTCGATTCGATTGTTTTCAATTCGATTGATTCGATTCTTTTCAATTCTATGCTATTCAAAGCGATTCTTTTGTATTTGATTCGATTCGATTGTTTTCTTTTTGATTCGGTTCGATTCGTTTCCTTTCGATTCGATTCAGTTCTTTTCGATTCGATTCTTTTCAATTCGATTTGATTCTTTTCGATTCTATTCTATTCTATTCTATTCTATTCTATTCTTTTGTATTCCATTCGAATCAATTCGTTTTGATTGAATTCGATTCTTTTCGATTCGATTCAATTAGATTCTTTTCGATTGGATTCAATTTGTTTCGATTCGAATCAATTTGATTCTTTTCGATTGGATTCCATTCGATTCTTTTCGATTTGATTCAATTCGATTCTTTTCGATTCTATTCATTTCGATGATTTTCGTTGAGATTAGATTCTTTTCGATTTGATTTTTTCGGTTCGAGTCGATTCATTTCGCTTATTTTGGTTAGGATCAATTCAATTCGATTCTTTTTGATTTGATTTGATTCTATTCGATTTCTTTCGATTCTATTCTATTGTATTCTTTTCTTTTCCATTCCGTTCAATTCGATTCTTTTCGATTCGATTCGATTGTTTTAGATTTGATTCCATTCTTTCGATTCTATTTGATATGATTCTTTTCGATTCGATTTGATACGATACTTTTTATTTTGATTCGAATCGATTCTCTTCGGTTCGATTCGTTTTGATTCTTTTCGATTCAATTCTATTCGAATTTTTTCGATTTGATTCGATTCGATTCTTTTAGATTCTACTTGATTTGTTTCTTTTCGATTCGTTTTGATTCGATTCTTTTTGATTCATCTCGATTCGATTCGATTCTTTTGTTTCTTTTTTTATTTTTTTTTATTTTTTTTATTCTTTTGTTTCGATTCGATTGTTTTCAATTCGAATCTTTTCGTTACATGGAATTCGATTCTTTTCGTTTGATTCTTTATGATTTTTTTCAACGCGATTCAATTCGATTCTTTTTTTATGATAGTCACAGAGAGAGAGAGGCAGAGACACAGGCAGAGGGAGTAGCAGGCTCCATGCACCGGGTGCCCGATGTGGGATTCGATCCCGGGTCTCCAGGAACGCGCCCTGGGCCAAAGGCAGGCGCTAAACAGCTGCGCCACCCAGGGATCCCTCAATTCGATTCTTTTTTATTCGAATCTATTCGATTCTTTTTGATTCGATTTGATTCTATTCGTTTTTTTCGATTTGATTCGATTAGTTCCTTTTTGATTCAATTCAATTCATTTCTTCTGATTCGATTCAATTCGATTCTTTTGGATTCGATTCGATTCTCTTGGATTCGATTCTTTTGGATTCGAATCGAGTAGATTCTTTTAATTTCGATCGGATTCATTTCAATTCGATTCTTTTCGATTCGAATGTTTTCGAATCAATTCGATACTTTTTGATTCGATTCGATTCTTTTCGTGTCGATTTGATTCTTTTCGATTCGATTCTTTTCTATTTGAATCGATTCGATTCTTTTCATTTCGATTCAATTTGATTCAATTCGACTCTTTTCGATCAATTCAATTTGATTGTTTTCGATTTGATTCGATTCGATTCTTTTCTATTCTATTCAATTCGATTATTTTCCATTCGATGATGCAATTGGATTCTTTTTGATTCGATTCTATTCTTTTCGATTCGATTTGACTCGATTTCATGCTTTTTGATTCGATTCGATTAGAATTTAATCGACTGATTCAATTTGATTCTTTTCTTTTCGGTTGGATTCTTTTCTATTCGATTTTTTTCTATTCAATTCGATTCTTTCAATATAATTCGATTCGATTCATTCGATTCGATTCAATTCTTTACGTTTCAAATCGATTCGTTTCAATTCGAGTCTTTTCAATTTGATGCTTTTCGATTCGGTTCGATTTGATATTTTTAATTTGATTCGAGTCTTTTCGATTCGATTCGATTCTTTTCAATTCGATTCTTTTCGATTCGATTCTTTTTGATTCGATTCATTTCGATTCGATTCGATTCTTTTCAATCCGATTTGATGCTTTTCCATTTGATCTGATTTGTTTCATTTCGATTCTTTTCGATTCATTTCGATTCTTTTCGATTCCATTAAATTTGATTCGATTCTTTTCGATTCGATTAGATTCTTTTCGATTTGATTCCATTCAGTTCGATTCTTTTCGATTCGATTGGATTCTTTTCGATTTGATTCAATTCTTTGGATTCGATTTGATTTGATTCTTTTCGATTCGATTCAATATGATTCTTTTCATTTCGATTCTAATCGATTCTCTTCGATTCAGTTTGTTTCGATTCGTTTCGATTCTATTCGATTTTTTTCGATTCTATTCTATTCGATTCATTTTGAATCATTTCGATTTGATTCTGTTCGAGTGGTTTCTATTAGATTCTTTTCGATTTGATTCAATTCGATTCGAGTCTTTTTGATTCGAGTCTTTTCGACTCGATTCAATTCAATACGATTCTTTTAGATTCGATTCGATTCGATTGTTTTCGTTTCGATTTGACTTTTTTTGATTCGATTCTTTTCGATTCGATTGTTTTCAATTCGATTGATTCGATTCTTTTCAATTCTATGCTATTCAAAGCGATTCTTTTGTATTTGATTCGATTCGATTGTTTTCTTTTTGATTCGGTTCGATTCGTTTCTTTTCGATTCGATTCAATTCTTTTCGATTCGATTCTTTTCGATTCGATTTGATTCTTTTCGATTCGATTCTATTCTATTCTTTTGTATTCCATTCGAATCGATTCGTTTTGATTGAATTCGATTCTTTTCGATTCGATTCAATTAGATTCTTTTCGATTGGATTCAATTTGTTTCGATTCGAATCAATTTGATTCTTTTCGATTGGATTCCATTCGATTCCTTTCGATTTGATTCAATTCGATTCTTTTCGATTCTATTCATTTCGATGATTTTCGTTGAGATTAGATTCTTTTCGATTTGATTTTTTTCGGTTCGAGTCGATTCATTTCGCTTATTTTGGTTACGATCAATTCAATTCGATTCTTTTTGATTTGATTTGATTCTATTCGATTTCTTTCGATTCTATTCTATTGTATTCTTTTCGATTCGATTCCATTCAATCCGATTCTTTTCGATTCGATTCGATTGTTTTAGATTTGATTCCATTCTTTCGATTCTATTTGATATGATTCTTTTCGATTCGATTTGATACGATACTTTTTATTTTGATTCGAATCGATTCTCTTCGGTTCGATTCGTTTTGATTTTCGATTCAATTCTATTCGAATTTTTTCGATTTGATTCGATTCGATTCTTTTAGATTCTACTTGATTTGTTTCTTTTCGATTTGTTTTGATTCGATTCTTTTTGATTCATCTCGATTCGATTCGATTCTTTTGTTTCTTTTTTTATTTTTTTTTATTTTTTTTATTCTTTTGTTTCGATTCGATTGTTTTCAATTCGAATCTTTTCGTTACATGGAATTCGATTCTTTTCGTTTGATTCTTTATGATTTTTTTCAACGCGATTCAATTCGATTCTTTTTTTATGATAGTCACAGAGAGAGAGAGGCAGAGACACAGGCAGAGGGAGTAGCAGGCTCCATGCACCGGGTGCCCGATGTGGGATTCGATCCCGGGTCTCCAGGAACGCGCCCTGGGCCAAAGGCAGGCGCTAAACAGCTGCGCCACCCAGGGATCCCTCAATTCGATTCTTTTTTATTCGAATCTATTCGATTCTTTTTGATTCGATTTGATTCTATTCGTTTTTTTCGATTTGATTCGATTAGTTCCTTTTTGATTCAATTCAATTCATTTCTTCTGATTCGATTCAATTCGATTCTTTTGGATTCGATTCGATTCTCTTGGATTCGATTCTTTTGGATTCGAATCGAGTAGATTCTTTTAATTTCGATCGGATTCATTTCAATTCGATTCTTTTCGATTCGAATGTTTTCGAATCAATTCGATACTTTTTGATTCGATTCGATTCTCTTGGATTCGATTCTTTTGGATTCGAATCGAGTAGATTCTTTTAATTTCGATCGGATTCATTTCAATTCGATTCTTTTCGATTCGAATGTTTTCGAATCAATTCGATACTTTTTGATTCAATTCGATTCTTTTCGTGTCGATTTGATTCTTTTCGATTCGATTCTTTTCTATTTGAATCGATTCGATTCTTTTCATTTCGATTCAATTTGATTCAATTCGATTCTTTTCGATCAATTCAATTTGATTGTTTTCGATTTGATTCGATTCTATTCTTTTCTATTCTATTCAATTCGATTATTTTCCATTCGATGATGCAATTGGATTCTTTTTGATTCGATTCGATTCTTTTCGATTCGATTCGACTCGATTTCATGCTTTTTGATTAGATTCGACTAGAATTTAATCGACTGATTCAATTTGATTCTTTTCTTTTCGGTTGGATTCTTTTCTATTCGATTTTTTTCTATTCAATTCGATTCTTTCATTTGATTCGATTCGATTCGATTCGATTCAATTCTTTTCGTTTCAAATCGATTCGTTTCAATTCGAGTCTTTTCAATTTGATGCTTTTCGATTCGGTTCGATTTGATATTTTTAATTTGATTCGAGTCTTTTCGATTCGATTCGATTCTTTTCAATCCGATTTGATGCTTTTCCATTTGATCTGATTTGTTTCATTTCGATTCTTTTCGATTCAATTCGATTCTTTTCGATTCCATTAAATTTGATTCGATTCTTTTCGATTCGATTAGATTCTTTTCGATTTGATTCCATTCAGTTCGATTCTTTTTGACTCGATTGGATTCTTTTCGATTTGATTCAATTCTTTCGATTCGATTTGATTTGATTTGATTCTTTTCGGTTCGATTCAATACGATTCTTTTCATTTCGATTCTAATCGATTCTCTTCGATTCGTTTCGATTCGTTTCGATTCTATTCGATTTTTTTCGATTCTATTCTATTCGATTCATTTTGAATCATTTCAATTTGATTCTGTTCGAGTGGTTTCTATTAGATTCTTTTCGATTTGATTCAATTCGATTCGAGTCTTTTTGATTCGAGTCTTTTCGACTCGATTCAATTCAATACGATTCTTTTAGATTCGATTCGATTCGATTGTTTTCGTTTCGATTCGACTTTTTTTGATTCGATTCTTTTCGATTCGATTGTTTTCAATTCGATTGATTCGATTCTTTTCAATTCTATGCTATTCAAAGCGATTCTTTTGTATTTGATTCGATTCGATTGTTTTCTTTTTGATTCGGTTCGATTCGTTTCCTTTCGATTCGATTCAGTTCTTTTCGATTCGATTCTTTTCAATTCGATTTGATTCTTTTCGATTCTATTCTATTCTATTCTATTCTTTTGTATTCCATTCGAATCAATTCGTTTTGATTGAATTCGATTCTTTTCGATTCGATTCAATTAGATTCTTTTCGATTGGATTCCATTCGATTCTTTTCGATTTGATTCAATTCGATTCTTTTCGATTCTATTCATTTCGATTATTTTCGTTGAGATTAGATTCTTTTCGATTTGATTTTTTCGGTTCGAGTCGATTCATTTCGCTTATTTTGGTTAGGATCAATTCAATTCGATTGTTTTTGATTTGATTTGATTCTATTCGATTTCTTTCGATTCTATTCTATTGTATTCTTTTCTTTTCCATTCCGTTCAATTCGATTCTTTTCGATTCGATTCGATTGTTTTAGATTTGATTCCATTCTTTCGATTCTATTTGATATGATTCTTTTCGATTCGATTTGATACGATACTTTTTATTTTGATTCGAATCGATTCTCTTCGGTTCGATTCGTTTTGATTCTTTTCGATTCAATTCTATTCGAATTTTTTCGATTTGATTCGATTCGATTCTTTTAGATTCTACTTGATTTGTTTCTTTTCGATTCGTTTTGATTCGATTCTTTTTGATTCATGTCGATTCGATTCGATTCTTTTGTTTCGATTCGAATCTTTTCAATTCGAATCTTTTCGTTACATGGAATTCGATTCTTTTCGTTTGATTCTTTATGATTTTTTTCAACGCGATTCAATTCGATTCTTTTTTTATGATAGTCACAGAGAGAGAGAGGCAGAGACACAGGCAGAGGGAGTAGCAGGCTCCATGCACCGGGTGCCCGATGTGGGATTCGATCCCGGGTCTCCAGGAACGCGCCCTGGGCCAAAGGCAGGCGCTAAACAGCTGCGCCACCCAGGGATCCCTCAATTCGATTCTTTTTTATTCGAATCTATTCGATTCTTTTTGATTCGATTTGATTCTATTCATTTTTTTCGATTTGATTCGATTAGTTCCTTTTTGATTCAATTCAATTCATTTCTTCTGATTCGATTCAATTCGATTCTTTTGGATTCGATTCGATTCTCTTGGATTCGATTCTTTTGGATTCGAATCGAGTAGATTCTTTTAATTTCGATCGGATTCATTTCAATTCGATTCTTTTCGATTCGAATGTTTTCGAATCAATTCGATACTTTTTGATTCAATTCGATTCTTTTCGTGTCGATTTGATTCTTTTCGATTCGATTCTTTTCTATTTGAATCGATTCGATTCTTTTCATTTCGATTCAATTTGATTCAATTCGATTCTTTTCGATCAATTCAATTTGATTGTTTTCGATTTGATTCGATTCTATTCTTTTCTATTCTATTCAATTCGATTATTTTCCATTCGATGATGAAATTGGATTCTTTTTGATTCGATTCGATTCTTTTCGATTCGATTCGACTCGATTTCATGCTTTTTGATTCGATTCGACTAGAATTTAATCGACTGATTCAATTTGATTCTTTTCTTTTCGGTTGGATTCTTTTCTATTCGATTTTTTTCTATTCAATTCGATTCTTTCATTTGATTCGATTCGATTCGATTCGATTCGATTCAATTCTTTTCGTTTCAAATCGATTCGTTTCAATTCGAGTCTTTTCAATTTGATGCTTTTCGATTCGGTTCGATTTGATATTTTTAATTTGATTCGAGTCTTTTCGATTCGATTCGATTCTTTTCAATTCGATTCTTTTCGATTCGAGTCTTTTTGATTCGATTCATTTCTATTCGATTCGATTCTTTTCAATCCGATTTGATGCTTTTCCATTTGATCTGATTTGTTTCATTTCGATTCTTTTCGATTCAATTCGATTCTTTTCGATTCCATTAAATTTGATTCGATTCTTTTCGATTCGATTAGATTCTTTTCGATTTGATTCCATTCAGTTCGATTCTTTTCGATTCGATTGGATTCTTTTCGATTTGATTCAATTCTTTCGATTCGATTTGATTTGATTCTTTTCGATTCGATTCAATACGATTCTTTTCATTTCGATTCTAATCGATTCTAATCGATTCTCTTCGATTCGTTTCGATTCTATTCGATTTTTTTCGATTCTATTCTATTCGATTCATTTTGAATCATTTCCATTTGATTCTGTTCGAGTGGTTTCTATTAGATTCTTTTCGATTTGATTCAATTCGATTCGAGTCTTTTTGATTCGAGTCTTTTCGACTCGATGCAATTCAATACGATTCTTTTAGATTCGATTCGATTCGATTGTTTTCGTTTCGATTCGACTTTTTTTGATTCGATTCTTTTCGATTCGATTGTTTTCAATTCGATTGATTCGATTCTTTTCAATTCTATGCTATTCAAAGCGATTCTTTTGTATTTGATTCGATTCGATTGTTTTCTTTTTGATTCGGTTCGATTCGTTTCTTTTCGATTCGATTCAATTCTTTTCGATTCGATTCTTTTCGATTCGATTTGATTCTTTTCGATTCTATTCTATTCTATTCTTTTGTATTCCATTCGAATCGATTCGTTTTGATTGAATTCGATTCTTTTCGATTCGATTCAATTAGATTCTTTTCGATTGGATTCAATTTGTTTCGATTCGAATCAATTTGATTCTTTTCGATTGGATTCCATTCGATTCCTTTCGATTTGATTCAATTCGATTCTTTTCGATTCTATTCATTTCGATGATTTTCGTTGAGATTAGATTCTTTTCGATTTGATTTTTTTCGGTTCGAGTCGATTCATTTCGCTTATTTTGGTTACGATCAATTCAATTCGATTCTTTTTGATTTGATTTGATTCTATTCGATTTCTTTCGATTCTATTCTATTGTATTCTTTTCGATTCGATTCCATTCAATCCGATTCTTTTCGATTTGATTCGATTGTTTTAGATTTGATTCCATTCTTTCGATTCTATTTGATATGATTCTTTTCGATTCGATTTGATACGATACTTTTTATTTTGATTCGAATCGATTCTCTTCGGTTCGATTCGTTTTGATTTTCGATTCAATTCTATTCGAATTTTTTCGATTTGATTCGATTCGATTCTTTTAGATTCTACTTGATTTGTTTCTTTTCGATTTGTTTTGATTCGATTCTTTTTGATTCATCTCGATTCGATTCGATTCTTTTGTTTCGTTTTTTATTTTTTTTTTATTTTTTTTATTCTTTTGTTTCGATTCGATTGTTTTCAATTCGAATCTTTTCGTTACATGGAATTCGATTCTTTTCGTTTGATTCTTTATGATTTTTTTCAACGCGATTAAATTCGATTCTTTTTTTATGATAGTCACAGAGAGCGAGAGGCAGAGACACAGGCAGAGGGAGTAGCAGGCTCCATGCACCGGGTGCCCGATGTGGGATTCGATCCCGGGTCTCCAGGAACGCGCCCTGGGCAAAGGCAGGCGCTAAACAGCTGTGCCACCCAGGGATCCCTCAGTTCGATTCTTTTTTATTCGAATCTATTCCATTCTTTTTGATTCGATTTGATTCTATTCGTTTTTTTCGATTTGATTCGATTAGTTCCTTTTTGATTCAATTCAATTCATTTCTTTTGATTCAAATCAATTCGATTCTTTTGGATTCGATTCGATTCTTTTGGATTCGATTCTTTTGGATTCGAATCTAGTAGAATCTTTTCATTTCGATCGGATTCATTTCAATTCGATTCTTTTCGATTCGAATGTTTTCGAATCAATTCGATACTTTTTGATTCGATTCGATTCTTTTCGTGTCGATTTGATTCTTTTCGATTCGATTCTTTTCTATTTGAATCGATTCGATTCTTTTCATTTCGATTCGATTTGATTCAATTCGATTCTTTTCGATCAATTCAATTTGATTGTTTTCGATTTGATTCGATTCGATTCTTTTCTATTCTATTCAATTCGATTATTTTCCATTCGATGATGCAATTGGATTCTTTTTGATTCGATTCGATTCTTTTCGATTCGATTTGACTCGATTTCATGCTTTTTGATTCGATTCGATTAGAATTTAATCGACTGATTCAATTTGATTCTTTTCTTTTCGGTTGGATTCTTTTCTATTCGATTTTTTTCTATTCAATTCGATTCTTTCAATATAATTCGATTCGATTCATTCGATTCGATTCAATTCTTTACGTTTCAAATCGATTCGTTTCAATTCGAGTCTTTTCAATTTGATGCTTTTCGATTCGGTTCGATTTGATATTTTTAATTTGATTCGAGTCTTTTCGATTCGATTCGATTCTTTTCAATTCGATTCTTTTCGATTCGATTCTTTTTGATTCGATTCATTTCGATTCGATTCGATTCTTTTCAATCCGATTTGATGCTTTTCCATTTGATCTGATTTGTTTCATTTCGATTCTTTTCGATTCATTTCGATTCTTTTCGATTCCATTAAATTTGATTCGATTCTTTTCGATTCGATTAGATTCTTTTCGATTTGATTCCATTCAGTTCGATTCTTTTCGATTCGATTGGATTCTTTTCGATTTGATTCAATTCTTTGGATTCGATTTGATTTGATTCTTTTCGATTCGATTCAATACGATTCTTTTCATTTCGATTCTAATCGATTCTCTTCGATTCTTTTCGATTCGTTTCGATTCTATTCGATTTTTTTCGATTCTATTCTATTCGATTCATTTTGAATCATTTCGATTTGATTCTGTTCGAGTGGTTTCTATTAGATTCTTTTCGATTTGATTCAATTCGATTCGAGTCTTTTTGATTCGAGTCTTTTCGACTCGATGCAATTCAATACGATTCTTTTAGATTCGATTCGATTCGATTGTTTTCGTTTCGATTCGACTTTTTTTGATTCGATTCTTTTCGATTCGATTGTTTTCAATTCGATTGATTCGATTCTTTTCAATTCTATGCTATTCAAAGCGATTCTTTTGTATTTGATTCGATTCGATTGTTTTCTTTTTGATTCGGTTCGATTCGTTTCTTTTCGATTCGATTCAATTCTTTTCGATTCGATTCTTTTCGATTCGATTTGATTCTTTTCGATTCGATTCTATTCTATTCTTTTGTATTCCATTCGAATCGATTCGTTTTGATTGAATTCGATTCTTTTCGATTCGATTCAATTAGATTCTTTTCGATTGGATTCAATTTGTTTCGATTCGAATCAATTTGATTCTTTTCGATTGGATTCCATTCGATTCCTTTCGATTTGATTCAATTTGATTCTTTTCGATTCTATTCATTTCGATGATTTTCGTTGAGATTAGATTCTTTTCGATTTGATTTTTTTCGGTTCGAGTCGATTCATTTCGCTTATTTTGGTTACGATCAATTCAATTCGATTCTTTTTGATTTGATTTGATTCTATTCGATTTCTTTCGATTCTATTCTATTGTATTCTTTTCGATTCGATTCCATTCAATCCGATTCTTTTCGATTCGATTCGATTGTTTTAGATTTGATTCCATTCTTTCGATTCTATTTGATATGATTCTTTTCGATTCGATTTGATACGATACTTTTTATTTTGATTCGAATCGATTCTCTTCGGTTCGATTCGTTTTGATTTTCGATTCAATTCTATTCGAATTTTTTCGATTTGATTCGATTCGATTCTTTTAGATTCTACTTGATTTGTTTCTTTTCGATTTGTTTTGATTCGATTCTTTTTGATTCATCTCGATTCGATTCGATTCTTTTGTTTCTTTTTTTATTTTTTTATTTTTTTTATTCTTTTGTTTCGATTCGATTGTTTTCAATTCGAATCTTTTCGTTACATGGAATTCGATTCTTTTCGTTTGATTCTTTATGATTTTTTTCAACGCGATTCAATTCGATTCTTTTTTTATGATAGTCACAGAGAGAGACAGGCAGAGACACAGGCAGAGGGAGAAGCAGGCTCCATGCACCGGGAGCCTGATGTGGGATTCGATCCCGTGATTCCAGGAACGTGCCCTGGGCCAAAGGCAGGCACTAAACAGCTGTGCCACCCAGGGATCCCTCAATTCGATTCTTTTTTATTCGAATCTATTCGATTCTTTTTGATTCGATTTGATTCTATTCGATTTTTTCGATTTGATTCGATTAGTTCCTTTTTGATTCAATTCAATTCAGTTCTTTTGATTCAAATCAATTCGATTCTTTTGGATTCGATTCGATTCTTTTGGATTCGATTATTTTGGATTCGAATCTAGTAGAATCTTTTCATTGCGATCGGATTCATTTCAATTCGATTCTTTTCGATTCGAATGTTTTCGAATCAATTCGATACTTTTTGATTCGATTCGATTCTTTTCGTGTCGATTTGATTCTTTTCGATTCGATTCTTTTCTATTTGAATCGATTCGATTCTTTTCATTTCGATTCGATTTGATTCAATTCGATTCTTTTCGATCAATTCAATTTGATTGTTTTCGATTTGATTCGATTCTATTCTTTTCTATTCTATTCAATTCGATTATTTTCCATTCGATGATGAAATTGGATTCTTTTTGATTCGATTCGATTCTTTTCGATTCGATTCGACTCGATTTCCTGCTTTTTGATTAGATTCGACTAGAATTTAATCGACTGATTCAATTTGATTCTTTTCTTTTCGGTTGGATTCTTTTCTATTCGATTTTTTTCTATTCAATTCGATTCTTTCATTTGATTCGATTCGATTCGATTCAATTCTTTTCGTTTCAAATCGATTCGTTTCAATTCGAGTCTTTTCAATTTGATGCTTTTCGATTCGGTTCGATTTGATATTTTTAATTTGATTCGAGTCTTTTCGATTCGATTCGATTCTTTTCAATTCGATTCTTTTCGATTCGATTCTTTTTGATTCGATTCATTTCGATTCGATTCGATTCTTTTCAATCCGATTTGATGCTTTTCCATTTGATCTGATTTGTTTCATTTCGATTCTTTTCGATTCAATTCGATTCTTTTCGATTCCATTAAATTTGATTCGATTCTTTTCGATTCGATTAGATTCTTTTCGATTTGATTCCATTCAGTTCGATTCTTTTTGACTCGATTGGATTCTTTTCGATTTGATTCAATTCTTTCGATTCGATTTGATTTGATTTGATTCTTTTCGGTTCGTTTCAATACGATTCTTTTCATTTCGATTCTAATCGATTCTCTTCGATTCGTTTCGATTCGTTTCGATTCTATTCGATTTTTTTCGATTCTATTCTATTCGATTCATTTTGAATCATTTCAATTTGATTCTGTTCGAGTGGTTTCTATTAGATTCTTTTCGATTTGATTCAATTCGATTCGAGTCTTTTTGATTCGAGTCTTTTCGACTCGATTCAATTCAATACGATTCTTTTAGATTCGATTCGATTCGATTGTTTTCGTTTCGATTCGACTTTTTTGATTCGATTCTTTTCGATTCGATTGTTTTCAATTCGATTGATTCAATTCTTTTCAATTCTATGCTATTCAAAGCGATTCTTTTGTATTTGATTCGATTCGATTGTTTTCTTTTTGATTCGGTTCGATTCGTTTCCTTTCGATTCGATTCAGTTCTTTTCGATTCGATTCTTTTCAATTCGATTTGATTCTTTTCGATTCTATTCTATTCTATTCTATTCTTTTGTATTCCATTCGAATCAATTCGTTTTGATTGAATTCGATTCTTTTCGATTCGATTCAATTAGATTCTTTTCGATTGGATTCCATTCGATTCTTTTCGATTTGATTCAATTCGATTCTTTTCGATTCTATTCATTTCGATTATTTTCGTTGAGATTAGATTCTTTTCGATTTGATTTTTTCGGTTCGAGTCGATTCATTTCGCTTATTTTGGTTAGGATCAATTCAATTCGATTGTTTTTGATTTGATTTGATTCTATTCGATTTCTTTCGATTCTATTCTATTGTATTCTTTTCTTTTCCATTCCGTTCAATTCGATTCTTTTCGATTCGATTCGATTGTTTTAGATTTGATTCCATTCTTTCGATTCTATTTGATATGATTCTTTTCGATTCGATTTGATACGATACTTTTTATTTTGATTCGAATCGATTCTCTTCGGTTCGATTCGTTTTGATTCTTTTCGATTCAATTCTATTCGAATTTTTTCGATTTGATTCGATTCGATTCTTTTAGATTCTACTTGATTTGTTTCTTTTCGATTCGTTTTGATTCGATTCTTTTTGATTCATCTCGATTCGATTCGATTCTTTTGTTTCTTTTTTTATTTTTTTTTATTTTTTTTATTCTTTTGTTTCGATTCGATTGTTTTCAATTCGAATCTTTTCGTTACATGGAATTCGATTCTTTTCGTTTGATTCTTTATGATTTTTTTCAACGCGATTCAATTCGATTCTTTTTTTATGATAGTCACAGAGAGAGAGAGGCAGAGACACAGGCAGAGGGAGTAGCAGGCTCCATGCACCGGGTGCCCGATGTGGGATTCGATCCCGGGTCTCCAGGAACGCGCCCTGGGCCAAAGGCAGGCGCTAAACAGCTGCGCCACCCAGGGATCCCTCAATTCGATTCTTTTTTATTCGAATCTATTCGATTCTTTTTGATTCGATTTGATTCTATTCGTTTTTTTCGATTTGATTCGATTAGTTCCTTTTTGATTCAATTCAATTCATTTCTTCTGATTCGATTCAATTCGATTCTTTTGGATTCGATTCGATTCTCTTGGATTCGATTCTTTTGGATTCGAATCGAGTAGATTCTTTTAATTTCGATCGGATTCATTTCAATTCGATTCTTTTCGATTCGAATGTTTTCGAATCAATTCGATACTTTTTGATTCAATTCGATTCTTTTCGTGTCGATTTGATTCTTTTCGATTCGATTCTTTTCTATTTGAATCGATTCGATTCTTTTCATTTCGATTCAATTTGATTCAATTCGATTCTTTTCGATCAATTCAATTTGATTGTTTTCGATTTGATTCGATTCTATTCTTTTCTATTCTATTCAATTCGATTATTTTCCATTCGATGATGCAATTGGATTCTTTTTGATTCGATTCGATTCTTTTCGATTCGATTCGACTCGATTTCATGCTTTTTGATTAGATTCGACTAGAATTTAATCGACTGATTCAATTTGATTCTTTTCTTTTCGGTTGGATTCTTTTCTATTCGATTTTTTTCTATTCAATTCGATTCTTTCATTTGATTCGATTCGATTCGATTCGATTCAATTCTTTTCGTTTCAAATCGATTCGTTTCAATTCGAGTCTTTTCAATTTGATGCTTTTCGATTCGGTTCGATTTGATATTTTTAATTTGATTCGAGTCTTTTCGATTCGATTCGATTCTTTTCAATTCGATTCTTTTCGATTCGAGTCTTTTTGATTCGATTCATTTCTATTCGATTCGATTCTTTTCAATCCGATTTGATGCTTTTCCATTTGATCTGATTTGTTTCATTTCGATTCTTTTCGATTCAATTCGATTCTTTTCGATTCCATTAAATTTGATTCGATTCTTTTCGATTCGATTAGATTCTTTTCGATTTGATTCCATTCAGTTCGATTATTTTGACTCGATTGGATTCTTTTCGATTTGATTCAATTCTTTCGATTCGATTTGATTTGATTTGATTCTTTTCGGTTCGATTCAATACGATTCTTTTCATTTCGATTCTAATCGATTCTCTTCGATTCGTTTCGATTCGTTTCGATTCTATTCGATTTTTTTCGATTCTATTCTATTCGATTCATTTTGAATCATTTCGATTTGATTCTGTTCGAGTGGTTTCTATTAGATTCTTTTCGATTTGATTCAATTCGATTCGAGTCTTTTTGATTCGAGTCTTTTCGACTCGATTCAATTCAATACGATTCTTTTAGATTCGATTCGATTCGATTGTTTTCGTTTCGATTCGACTTTTTTTGATTCGATTCTTTTCGATTCGATTGTTTTCAATTCGATTGATTCGATTCTTTTCAATTCTATGCTATTCAAAGCGATTCTTTTGTATTTGATTCGATTCGATTGTTTTCTTTTTGATTCGGTTCGATTCGTTTCCTTTCGATTCGATTCAGTTCTTTTCGATTCGATTCTTTTCAATTCGATTTGATTCTTTTCGATTCTATTCTATTCTATTCTATTCTATTCTTTTGTATTCCATTCGAATCAATTCGTTTTGATTGAATTCGATTCTTTTCGATTCGATTCAATTAGATTCTTTTCGATTGGATTCAATTTGTTTCGATTCGAATCAATTTGATTCTTTTCGATTGGATTCCATTCGATTCTTTTCGATTTGATTCAATTCGATTCTTTTCGATTCTATTCATTTCGATGATTTTCGTTGAGATTAGATTCTTTTCGATTTGATTTTTTCGGTTCGAGTCGATTCATTTCGCTTATTTTGGTTAGGATCAATTCAATTCGATTCTTTTTGATTTGATTTGATTCTATTCGATTTCTTTCGATTCTATTCTATTGTATTCTTTTCTTTTCCATTCCGTTCAATTCGATTCTTTTCGATTCGATTCGATTGTTTTAGATTTGATTCCATTCTTTCGATTCTATTTGATATGATTCTTTTCGATTCGATTTGATACGATACTTTTTATTTTGATTCGAATCGATTCTCTTCGGTTCGATTCGTTTTGATTCTTTTCGATTCAATTCTATTCGAATTTTTTCGATTTGATTCGATTCGATTCTTTTAGATTCTACTTGATTTGTTTCTTTTCGCTTCGTTTTGATTCGATTCTTTTTGATTCATCTCGATTCGATTCGATTCTTTTGTTTCTTTTTTTATTTTTTTTTATTTTTTTTATTCTTTTGTTTCGATTCGATTGTTTTCAATTCGAATCTTTTCGTTACATGGAATTCGATTCTTTTCGTTTGATTCTTTATGATTTTTTTCAACGCGATTCAATTCGATTCTTTTTTTATGATAGTCACAGAGAGAGAGAGGCAGAGACACAGGCAGAGGGAGTAGCAGGCTCCATGCACCGGGTGCCCGATGTGGGATTCGATCCCGGGTCTCCAGGAACGCGCCCTGGGCCAAAGGCAGGCGCTAAACAGCTGCGCCACCCAGGGATCCCTCAATTCGATTCTTTTTTATTCGAATCTATTCGATTCTTTTTGATTCGATTTGATTCTATTCGTTTTTTTCGATTTGATTCGATTAGTTCCTTTTTGATTCAATTCAATTCATTTCTTCTGATTCGATTCAATTCGATTCTTTTGGATTCGATTCGATTCTTTTGGATTCGATTATTTTGGATTCGAATCTAGTAGAATCTTTTCATTGCGATCGGATTCATTTCAATTCGATTCTTTTCGATTCGAATGTTTTCGAATCAATTCGATACTTTTTGATTCGATTCGATTCTTTTCGTGTCGATTTGATTCTTTTCGATTCGATTCTTTTCTATTTGAATCGATTCGATTCTTTTCATTTCGATTCGATTTGATTCAATTCGATTCTTTTCGATCAATTCAATTTGATTGTTTTCGATTTGATTCGATTCTATTCTTTTCTATTCTATTCAATTCGATTATTTTCCATTCGATGATGAAATTGGATTCTTTTTGATTCGATTCGATTCTTTTCGATTCGATTCGACTCGATTTCATGCTTTTTGATTAGATTCGACTAGAATTTAATCGACTGATTCAATTTGATTCTTTTCTTTTCGGTTGGATTCTTTTCTATTCGATTTTTTTCTATTCAATTCGATTCTTTCATTTGATTCGATTCGATTCGATTCGATTCGATTCAATTCTTTTCGTTTCAAATCGATTCGTTTCAATTCGAGTCTTTTCAATTTGATGCTTTTCGATTCGGTTCGATTTGATATTTTTAATTTGATTCGAGTCTTTTCGATTCGATTCGATTCTTTTCAATTCGATTCTTTTCGATTCGAGTCTTTTTGATTCGATTCATTTCTATTCGATTCGATTCTTTTCAATCCGATTTGATGCTTTTCCATTTGATCTGATTTGTTTCATTTCGATTCTTTTCGATTCAATTCGATTCTTTTCGATTCCATTAAATTTGATTCGATTCTTTTCGATTCGATTAGATTCTTTTCGATTTGATTCCATTCAGTTCGATTCTTTTTGACTCGATTGGATTCTTTTCGATTTGATTCAATTCTTTCGATTCGATTTGATTTGATTTGATTCTTTTCGGTTCGATTCAATACGATTCTTTTCATTTCGATTCTAATCGATTCTCTTCGATTCGTTTCGATTCTATTCGATTTTTTTCGATTCTATTCTATTCGATTCATTTTGAATCATTTCAATTTGATTCTGTTCGAGTGGTTTCTATTAGATTCTTTTCGATTTGATTCAATTCGATTCGAGTCTTTTTGATTCGAGTCTTTTCGACTCGATTCAATTCAATACGATTCTTTTAGATTCGATTCGATTCGATTGTTTTCGTTTCGATTCGACTTTTTTTGATTCGATTCTTTTCGATTCGATTGTTTTCAATTCGATTGATTCGATTCTTTTCAATTCTATGCTATTCAAAGCGATTCTTTTGTATTTGATTCGATTCGATTGTTTTCTTTTTGATTCGGTTCGATTCGTTTCCTTTCGATTCGATTCAGTTCTTTTCGATTCGATTCTTTTCAATTCGATTTGATTCTTTTCGATTCTATTCTATTCTATTCTATTCTATTCTATTCTTTTGTATTCCATTCGAATCAATTCGTTTTGATTGAATTCGATTCTTTTCGATTCGATTCAATTAGATTCTTTTCGATTGGATTCAATTTGTTTCGATTCGAATCAATTTGATTCTTTTCGATTGGATTCCATTCGATTCTTTTCGATTTGATTCAATTCGATTCTTTTCGATTCTATTCATTTCGATGATTTTCGTTGAGATTAGATTCTTTTCGATTTGATTTTTTCGGTTCGAGTCGATTCATTTCGCTTATTTTGGTTAGGATCAATTCAATTCGATTCTTTTTGATTTGATTTGATTCTATTCGATTTCTTTCGATTCTATTCTATTGTATTCTTTTCTTTTCCATTCCGTTCAATTCGATTCTTTTCGATTCGATTCGATTGTTTTAGATTTGATTCCATTCTTTCGATTCTATTTGATATGATTCTTTTCGATTCGATTTGATACGATACTTTTTATTTTGATTCGAATCGATTCTCTTCGGTTCGATTCGTTTTGATTCTTTTCGATTCAATTCTATTCGAATTTTTTCGATTTGATTCGATTCGATTCTTTTAGATTCTACTTGATTTGTTTCTTTTCGATTCGTTTTGATTCGATTCTTTTTGATTCATCTCGATTCGATTCGATTCTTTTGTTTCTTTTTTTATTTTTTTTTATTTTTTTTATTCTTTTGTTTCGATTCGATTGTTTTCAATTCGAATCTTTTCGTTACATGGAATTCGATTCTTTTCGTTTGATTCTTTATGATTTTTTTCAACGCGATTCAATTCGATTCTTTTTTTATGATAGTCACAGAGAGAGAGAGGCAGAGACACAGGCAGAGGGAGTAGCAGGCTCCATGCACCGGGTGCCCGATGTGGGATTCGATCCCGGGTCTCCAGGAACGCGCCCTGGGCCAAAGGCAGGCGCTAAACAGCTGCGCCACCCAGGGATCCCTCAATTCGATTCTTTTTTATTCGAATCTATTCGATTCTTTTTGATTCGATTTGATTCTATTCGTTTTTTTCGATTTGATTCGATTAGTTCCTTTTTGATTCAATTCAATTCATTTCTTCTGATTCGATTCAATTCGATTCTTTTGGATTCGATTCGATTCTCTTGGATTCGATTCTTTTGGATTCGAATCGAGTAGATTCTTTTAATTTCGATCGGATTCATTTCAATTCGATTCTTTTCGATTCGAATGTTTTCGAATCAATTCGATACTTTTTGATTCGATTCGATTCTTTTCGTGTCGATTTGATTCTTTTCGATTCGATTCTTTTCTATTTGAATCGATTCGATTCTTTTCATTTCGATTCAATTTGATTCAATTCGACTCTTTTCGATCAATTCAATTTGATTGTTTTCGATTTGATTCGATTCGATTCTTTTCTATTCTATTCAATTCGATTATTTTCCATTCGATGATGCAATTGGATTCTTTTTGATTCGATTCTATTCTTTTCGATTCGATTTGACTCGATTTCATGCTTTTTGATTCGATTCGATTAGAATTTAATCGACTGATTCAATTTGATTCTTTTCTTTTCGGTTGGATTCTTTTCTATTCGATTTTTTTCTATTCAATTCGATTCTTTCAATATAATTCGATTCGATTCATTCGATTCGATTCAATTCTTTACGTTTCAAATCGATTCGTTTCAATTCGAGTCTTTTCAATTTGATGCTTTTCGATTCGGTTCGATTTGATATTTTTAATTTGATTCGAGTCTTTTCGATTCGATTCGATTCTTTTCAATTCGATTCTTTTCGATTCGATTCTTTTTGATTCGATTCATTTCGATTCGATTCGATTCTTTTCAATCCGATTTGATGCTTTTCCATTTGATCTGATTTGTTTCATTTCGATTCTTTTCGATTCATTTCGATTCTTTTCGATTCCATTAAATTTGATTCGATTCTTTTCGATTCGATTAGATTCTTTTCGATTTGATTCCATTCAGTTCGATTCTTTTCGATTCGATTGGATTCTTTTCGATTTGATTCAATTCTTTGGATTCGATTTGATTTGATTCTTTTCGATTCGATTCAATATGATTCTTTTCATATCGATTCTAATCGATTCTCTTCGATTCAGTTTGTTTCGATTCGTTTCGATTCTATTCGATTTTTTTCGATTCTATTCTATTCGATTCATTTTGAATCATTTCGATTTGATTCTGTTCGAGTGGTTTCTATTAGATTCTTTTCGATTTGATTCAATTCGATTCGAGTCTTTTTGATTCGAGTCTTTTCGACTCGATTCAATTCAATACGATTCTTTTAGATTCGATTCGATTCGATTGTTTTCGTTTCGATTTGACTTTTTTTGATTCGATTCTTTTCGATTCGATTGTTTTCAATTCGATTGATTCGATTCTTTTCAATTCTATGCTATTCAAAGCGATTCTTTTGTATTTGATTCGATTCGATTGTTTTCTTTTTGATTCGGTTCGATTCGTTTCTTTTCGATTCGATTCAATTCTTTTCGATTCGATTCTTTTCGATTCGATTTGATTCTTTTCGATTCGATTCTATTCTATTCTTTTGTATTCCATTCGAATCGATTCGTTTTGATTGAATTCGATTCTTTTCGATTCGATTCAATTAGATTCTTTTCGATTGGATTCAATTTGTTTCGATTCGAATCAATTTGATTCTTTTCGATTGGATTCCATTCGATTCCTTTCGATTTGATTCAATTCGATTCTTTTCGATTCTATTCATTTCGATGATTTTCGTTGAGATTAGATTCTTTTCGATTTGATTTTTTTCGGTTCGAGTCGATTCATTTCGCTTATTTTGGTTACGATCAATTCAATTCGATTCTTTTTGATTTGATTTGATTCTATTCGATTTCTTTCGATTCTATTCTATTGTATTCTTTTCGATTCGATTCCATTCAATCCGATTCTTTTCGATTCGATTCGATTGTTTTAGATTTGATTCCATTCTTTCGATTCTATTTGATATGATTCTTTTCGATTCGATTTGATACGATACTTTTTATTTTGATTCGAATCGATTCTCTTCGGTTCGATTCGTTTTGATTTTCGATTCAATTCTATTCGAATTTTTTCGATTTGATTCGATTCGATTCTTTTAGATTCTACTTGATTTGTTTCTTTTCGATTTGTTTTGATTCGATTCTTTTTGATTCATCTCGATTCGATTCGATTCTTTTGTTTCTTTTTTTATTTTTTTTTATTTTTTTTATTCTTTTGTTTCGATTCGATTGTTTTCAATTCGAATCTTTTCGTTACATGGAATTCGATTCTTTTCGTTTGATTCTTTATGATTTTTTTCAACGCGATTCAATTCGATTCTTTTTTTATGATAGTCACAGAGAGAGAGAGGCAGAGACACAGGCAGAGGGAGTAGCAGGCTCCATGCACCGGGTGCCCGATGTGGGATTCGATCCCGGGTCTCCAGGAACGCGCCCTGGGCAAAGGCAGGCGCTAAACAGCTGCGCCACCCAGGGATCCCTCAATTCGATTCTTTTTTATTCGAATCTATTCGATTCTTTTTGATTCGATTTGATTCTATTCGTTTTTTTCGATTTGATTCGATTAGTTCCTTTTTGATTCAATTCAATTCATTTCTTCTGATTCGATTCAATTCGATTCTTTTGGATTCGATTCGATTCTCTTGGATTCGATTCTTTTGGATTCGAATCGAGTAGATTCTTTTAATTTCGATCGGATTCATTTCAATTCGATTCTTTTCGATTCGAATGTTTTCGAATCAATTCGATACTTTTTGATTCGATTCGATTCTTTTCGTGTCGATTTGATTCTTTTCGATTCGATTCTTTTCTATTTGAATCGATTCGATTCTTTTCATTTCGATTCGATTTGATTCAATTCGATTCTTTTCGATCAATTCAATTTGATTGTTTTCGATTTGATTCGATTCGATTCTTTTCTATTCTATTCAATTCGATTATTTTCCATTCGATGATGCAATTGGATTCTTTTTGATTCGATTCGATTCTTTTCGATTCGATTTGACTCGATTTCATGCTTTTTGATTCGATTCGATTAGAATTTACTCGACTGATTCAATTTGATTCTTTTCTTTTCGGTTGGATTCTTTTCTATTCGATTTTTTTCTATTCAATTCGATTCTTTCAATATAATTCGATTCGATTCATTCGATTCGATTCAATTCTTTACGTTTCAAATCGATTCGTTTCAATTCGAGTCTTTTCAATTTGATGCTTTTCGATTCGGTTCGATTTGATATTTTTAATTTGATTCGAGTCTTTTCGATTCGATTCGATTCTTTTCAATTCGATTCTTTTCGATTCGATTCTTTTTGATTCGATTCATTTCGATTCGATTCGATTCTTTTCAATCCGATTTGATGCTTTTCCATTTGATCTGATTTGTTTCATTTCGATTCTTTTCGATTCATTTCAATTCTTTTCGATTCCATTAAATTTGATTCGATTCTTTTCGATTCGATTAGATTCTTTTCGATTTGATTCCATTCAGTTGGATTCTTTTCGATTCGATTGGATTCTTTTCGATTTGATTCAATTCTTTGGATTCGATTTGATTTGATTCTTTTCGATTCGATTCAATACGATTCTTTTCATTTCGATTCTAATCGATTCTCTTCGATTCAATTTGTTTCGATTCGTTTCGATTCTATTCGATTTTTTTCGATTCTATTCTATTCGATTCATTTTGAATCATTTCGATTTGATTCTGTTCGAGTGGTTTCTATTAGATTCTTTTCGATTTGATTCAATTCGATTCGAGTCTTTTTGATTCGAGTCTTTTCGACTCGATGCAATTCAATACGATTCTTTTAGATTCGATTCGATTCGATTGTTTTCGTTTCGATTCGACTTTTTTTGATTCGATTCTTTTCGATTCGTTTGTTTTCAATTCGATGGATTCGATTCTTTTCAATTCTATGCTATTCAAAGCGATTCTTTTGTATTTGATTCGATTCGATTGTTTTCTTTTTGATTCGGTTCGATTCGTTTCTTTTCGATTCGATTCAATTCTTTTCGATTCGATTCTTTTCGATTCGATTTGATTCTTTTCGATTCGATTCTATTCTATTCTTTTGTATTCCATTCGAATCGATTCGTTTTGATTGAATTCGATTCTTTTCGATTCGATTCAATTAGATTCTTTTCGATTGGATTCAATTTGTTTCGATTCGAATCAATTTGATTCTTTTCGATTGGATTCCATTCGATTCCTTTCGATTTGATTCAATTCGATTCTTTTCGATTCTATTCATTTCGATGATTTTCGTTGAGATTAGATTCTTTTCGATTTGATTTTTTTCGGTTCGAGTCGATTCATTTCGCTTATTTTGGTTACGATCAATTCAAATCGATTCTTTTTGATTTGATTTGATTCTATTCGATTTCTTTCGATTCTATTCTATTGTATTCTTTTCGATTCGATTCCATTCAATCCGATTCTTTTCGATTCGATTCGATTGTTTTAGATTTGATTCCATTCTTTCGATTCTATTTGATATGATTCTTTTCGATTCGATTTGATACGATACTTTTTATTTTGATTCGAATCGATTCTCTTCGGTTCGATTCGTTTTGATTTTCGATTCAATTCTATTCGAATTTTTTCGATTTGATTCGATTCGATTCTTTTAGATTCTACTTGATTTGTTTCTTTTCGATTTGTTTTGATTCGATTCTTTTTGATTCATCTCGATTCGATTCGATTCTTTTGTTTCTTTTTTATTTTTTTTATTTTTTTTATTCTTTTGTTTCGATTCGATTGTTTTCAATTCGAATCTTTTCGTTACATGGAATTCGATTCTTTTCGTTTGATTCTTTATGATTTTTTTCAACGCGATTCAATTCGATTCTTTTTTTATGATAGTCACAGAGAGAGAGAGGCAGAGACACAGGCAGAGGGAGTAGCAGGCTCCATGCACCGGGTGCCCGATGTGGGATTCGATCCCGGGTCTCCAGGAACGCGCCCTGGGCAAAGGCAGGCGCTAAACAGCTGTGCCACCCAGGGATCCCTCAATTCGATTCTTTTTTATTCGAATCTATTCGATTCTTTTTGATTCGATTTGATTCTATTCGTTTTTTTCGATTTGATTCGATTAGTTCCTTTTTGATTCAATTCAATTCATTTCTTCTGATTCGATTCAATTCGATTCTTTTGGATTCGATTCGATTCTCTTGGATTCGATTCTTTTGGATTCGAATCGAGTAGATTCTTTTAATTTCGATCGGATTCATTTCAATTCGATTCTTTTCGATTCGAATGTTTTCGAATCAATTCGATACTTTTTGATTCGATTCGATTCTTTTCGTGTCGATTTGATTCTTTTCGATTCGATTCTTTTCTATTTGAATCGATTCGATTCTTTTCATTTCGATTCGATTTGATTCAATTCGATTCTTTTCGATCAATTCAATTTGATTGTTTTCGATTTGATTCGATTCGATTCTTTTCTATTCTATTCAATTCGATTATTTTCCATTCGATGATGCAATTGGATTCTTTTTGATTCGATTCGATTCTTTTCGATTCGATTTGACTCGATTTCATGCTTTTTGATTCGATTCGATTAGAATTTACTCGACTGATTCAATTTGATTCTTTTCTTTTCGGTTGGATTCTTTTCTATTCGATTTTTTTCTATTCAATTCGATTCTTTCAATATAATTCGATTCGATTCATTCGATTCGATTCAATTCTTTACGTTTCAAATCGATTCGTTTCAATTCGAGTCTTTTCAATTTGATGCTTTTCGATTCGGTTCGATTTGATATTTTTAATTTGATTCGAGTCTTTTCGATTCGATTCGATTCTTTTCAATTCGATTCTTTTCGATTCGAGTCTTTTTGATTCGATTCATTTCGATTCGATTCGATTCTTTTCAATCCGATTTGATGCTTTTCCATTTGATCTGATTTGTTTCATTTCGATTCTTTTCGATTCAATTCGATTCTTTTCGATTCCATTAAATTTGATTCGATTCTTTTCGATTCGATTAGATTCTTTTCGATTTGATTCCATTCAGTTCGATTCTTTTCGATTCGATTGGATTCTTTTCGATTTGATTCAATTCTTTGGATTCGATTTGATTTGATTCTTTTCGATTCGATTCAATACGATTCTTTTCATTTCGATTCTAATCGATTCTCTTCGATTCAATTTGTTTCGATTCGTTTCGATTCTATTCGATTTTTTTCGATTCTATTCTATTCGATTCATTTTGAATCATTTCGATTTGATTCTGTTCGAGTGGTTTCTATTAGATTCTTTTCGATTTGATTCAATTCGATTCGAGTCTTCTTGATTCGAGTCTTTTCGACTCGATGCAATTCAATACGATTCTTTTAGATTCGATTCGATTCGATTGTTTTCGTTTCGATTCGACTTTTTTTGATTCGATTCTTTTCGATTCGATTGTTTTCATTTCGATTGATTCGATTCTTTTCAATTCTATGCTATTCAAAGCGATTCTTTTGTATTTGATTCGATTCGATTGTTTTCTTTTTGATTCGGTTCGATTCGTTTCTTTTCGATTCGATTCAATTCTTTTCGATTCGATTCTTTTCGATTCGATTTGATTCTTTTCGATTCGATTCTATTCTATTCTTTTGTATTCCATTCGAATCGATTCGTTTGATTGAATTCGATTCTTTTCGATTCGATTCAATTAGATTCTTTTCGATTGGATTCAATTTGTTTCGATTCGAATCAATTTGATTCTTTTCGATTGGATTCCATTCGATTCCTTTCGATTTGATTCAATTCGATTCTTTTCGATTCTATTCATTTCGATGATTTTCGTTGAGATTAGATTCTTTTCGATTTGATTTTTTTCGGTTCGAGTCGATTCATTTCGCTTATTTTGGTTACGATCAATTCAATTCGATTCTTTTTGATTTGATTTGATTCTATTCGATTTCTTTCGATTCTATTCTATTGTATTCTTTTCGATTCGATTCCATTCAATCCGATTCTTTTCGATTCGATTCGATTGTTTTAGATTTGATTCCATTCTTTCGATTCTATTTGATATGATTCTTTTCGATTCGATTTGATACGATACTTTTTATTTTGATTCGAATCGATTCTCTTCGGTTCGATTCGTTTTGATTTTCGTTTCAATTCTATTCGAATTTTTTCGATTTGATTCGATTCGATTCTTTTAGATTCTACTTGATTTGTTTCTTTTCGATTTGTTTTGATTCGATTCTTTTTGATTCATCTCGATTCGATTCGATTCTTTTGTTTCTTTTTTATTTTTTTTTATTTTTTTTATTCTTTTGTTTCGATTCGATTGTTTTCAATTCGAATCTTTTCGTTACATGGAATTCGATTCTTTTCGTTTGATTCTTTATGATTTTTTTCAACGCGATTCAATTCGATTCTTTTTTTATGATAGTCACAGAGAGAGAGAGGCAGAGACACAGGCAGAGGGAGTAGCAGGCTCCATGCACCGGGTGCCCGATGTGGGATTCGATCCCGGGTCTCCAGGAACGCGCCCTGGGCAAAGGCAGGCGCTAAACAGCTGTGCCACCCAGGGATCCCTCAATTCGATTCTTTTTTATTCGAATCTATTCGATTCTTTTTGATTCGATTTGATTCTATTCGTTTTTTTCGATTTGATTCGATTAGTTCCTTTTTGATTCAATTCAATTCATTTCTTTTGATTCAAATCAATTCGATTCTTTTGGATTCGATTCGATTCTTTTGGATTCGATTCTTTTGGATTCGAATCTAGTAGAATCTTTTCATTTCGATCGGATTCATTTCAATTCGATTCTTTTCGATTCGAATGTTTTCGAATCAATTCGATACTTTTTGATTCGATTCGATTCTTTTCGTGTCGATTTGATTCTTTTCGATTCGATTCTTTTCTATTTGAATCGATTCGATTCTTTTCATTTCGATTCGATTTGATTCAATTCGATTCTTTTCGATCAATTCAATTTGATTGTTTTCGATTTGATTCGATTCGATTCTTTTCTATTCTATTCAATTCGATTATTTTCCATTCGATGAAGCAATTGGATTCTTTTCGATTCGATTCGATTCTTTTCGATTCGATTCGACTCGATTTCATGCTTTTTGATTCGATTCGACTAGAATTTAATCGACTGATTCAATTTGATTCTTTTCTTTTCGGTTGGATTCTTTTCTATTCGATTTTTTTCTATTCAATTCGATTCTTTCAATTCAATTCGATTCGATTCATTCGATTCGATTCAATTCTTTTCGTTTCAAATCGATTCGTTTCAATTCGAGTCTTTTCAATTTGATGCTTTTCGATTCGGTTCGATTTGATATTTTTAATTTGATTCGAGTCTTTTCGATTCGATTCGATTCTTTTCAATTCGATTCTTTTCGATTCGAGTCTTTTTGATTCGATTCATTTCGATTCGATTCGATTCTTTTCAATCCGATTTGATGCTTTTCCATTTGATCTGATTTGTTTCATTTCGATTCTTTTCGATTCAATTCGATTCTTTTCGATTCCATTAAATTTGATTCGATTCTTTTCGATTCGATTAGATTCTTTTCGATTTGATTCCATTCAGTTCGATTCTTTTCGATTCGATTGGATTCTTTTCGATTTGATTCAATTCTTTCGATTCGATTTGATTTGATTCTTTTCGATTCGATTCAATACGATTCTTTTCATTTCGATTCTAATCGATTCTCTTCGATTCTTTTCGATTCGTTTCGATTCTATTCGATTTTTTTCGATTCTATTGTATTCGATTCATTTTGAATCATTTCGATTTGATTCTGTTCGAGTGGTTTCTATTAGATTCTTTTCGATTTGATTCAATTCGATTCGAGTCTTTTTGATTCGAGTCTTTTCGACTCGATGCAATTCAATACGATTCTTTTAGATTCGATTCGATTCGATTGTTTTCGTTTCGATTTGACTTTTTTTGATTCGATTCTTTTCGATTCGATTGTTTTCAATTCGATTGATTCGATTCTTTTCAATTCTATGCTATTCAAAGCGATTCTTTTGTATTTGATTCGATTCGATTGTTTTCTTTTTGATTCGGTTCGATTCGTTTCTTTTCGATTCGATTCAATTCTTTTCGATTCGATTCTTTTCGATTCGATTTGATTCTTTTCGATTCGATTCTATTCTATTCTTTTGTATTCCATTCGAATCGATTCGTTTTGATTGAATTCGATTCTTTTCGATTCGATTCAATTAGATTCTTTTCGATTGGATTCAATTTGTTTCGATTCGAATCAATTTGATTCTTTTCGATTGGATTCCATTCGATTCCTTTCGATTTGATTCAATTCGATTCTTTTCGATTCTATTCATTTCGATGATTTTCGTTGAGATTAGATTCTTTTCGATTTGATTTTTTTCGGTTCGAGTCGATTCATTTCGCTTATTTTGGTTACGATCAATTCAATTCGATTCTTTTTGATTTGATTTGATTCTATTCGATTTCTTTCGATTCTATTCTATTGTATTCTTTTCTTTTCCATTCCATTCAATCCGATTCTTTTCGATTCGATTCGATTGTTTTAGATTTGATTCCATTCTTTCGATTCTATTTGATATGATTCTTTTCGATTCGATTTGATACGATACTTTTTATTTTGATTCGAATCGATTCTCTTCGGTTCGATTCGTTTTGATTTTCGATTCAATTCTATTCGAATTTTTTCGATTTGATTCGATTCGATTCTTTTAGATTCTACTTGATTTGTTTCTTTTCGATTTGTTTTGATTCGATTCTTTTTGATTCATCTCGATTCGATTCGATTCTTTTGTTTCTTTTTTTATTTTTTTTTATTTTTTTTATTCTTTTGTTTCGATTCGATTGTTTTCAATTCGAATCTTTTCGTTACATGGAATTCGATTCTTTTCGTTTGATTCTTTATGATTTTTTTCAACGCGATTAAATTCGATTCTTTTTTTATGATAGTCACAGAGAGCGAGAGGCAGAGACACAGGCAGAGGGAGTAGCAGGCTCCATGCACCGGGTGCCCGATGTGGGATTCGATCCCGGGTCTCCAGGAACGCGCCCTGGGCAAAGGCAGGCGCTAAACAGCTGTGCCACCCAGGGATCCCTCAGTTCGATTCTTTTTTATTCGAATCTATTCCATTCTTTTTGATTCGATTTGATTCTATTCGTTTTTTTCGATTTGATTCGATTAGTTCCTTTTTGATTCAATTCAATTCATTTCTTTTGATTCAAATCAATTCGATTCTTTTGGATTCGATTCGATTCTTTTGGATTCGATTCTTTTGGATTCGAATCTAGTAGAATCTTTTCATTTCGATCGGATTCATTTCAATTCGATTCTTTTCGATTCGAATGTTTTCGAATCAATTCGATACTTTTTGATTCGATTCGATTCTTTTCGTGTCGATTTGATTCTTTTCGATTCGATTCTTTTCTATTTGAATCGATTCGATTCTTTTCATTTCGATTCGATTTGATTCAATTCGATTCTTTTCGATCAATTCAATTTGATTGTTTTCGATTTGATTCGATTCGATTCTTTTCTATTCTATTCAATTCGATTATTTTCCATTCGATGATGCAATTGGATTCTTTTTGATTCGATTCGATTCTTTTCGATTCGATTTGACTCGATTTCATGCTTTTTGATTCGATTCGATTAGAATTTACTCGACTGATTCAATTTGATTCTTTTCTTTTCGGTTGGATTCTTTTCTATTCGATTTTTTTCTATTCAATTCGATTCTTTCAATTCAATTCGATTCGATTCATTCGATTCGATTCAATTCTTTTCGTTTCAAATCGATTCGTTTCAATTCGAGTCTTTTCAATTTGATGCTTTTCGATTCGGTTCGATTTGATATTTTTAATTTGATTCGAGTCTTTTCGATTCGAGTCGATTCTTTTCAATTCGATTCTTTTCGATTCGAGTCTTTTTGATTCGATTCATTTCGATTCGATTCGATTCTTTTCAATCCGATTTGATGCTTTTCCATTTGATCTGATTTGTTTCATTTCGATTCTTTTCGATTCAATTCGATTCTTTTCGATTCCATTAAATTTGATTCGATTCTTTTCGATTCGATTAGATTCTTTTCGATTTGATTCCATTCAGTTGGATTCTTTTCGATTCGATTGGATTCTTTTCGATTTGATTCAATTCTTTGGATTCGATTTGATTTGATTCTTTTCGATTCGATTCAATACGATTCTTTTCATTTCGATTCTAATCGATTCTCTTCGATTCTTTTCGATTCGTTTCGATTCTATTCGATTTTTTTCGATTCTATTCTATTCGATTCATTTTGAATCATTTCGATTTGATTCTGTTCGAGTGGTTTCTATTAGATTCTTTTCGATTTGATTCAATTCGATTCGAGTCTTTTTGATTCGAGTCTTTTCGACTCGATGCAATTCAATACGATTCTTTTAGATTCGATTCGATTCGATTGTTTTCGTTTCGATTTGACTTTTTTTGATTCGATTCTTTTCGATTCGATTGTTTTCAATTCGATTGATTCGATTCTTTTCAATTCTATGCTATTCAAAGCGATTCTTTTGTATTTGATTCGATTCGATTGTTTTCTTTTTGATTCGGTTCGATTCGTTTCTTTTCGATTCGATTCAATTCTTTTCGATTCGATTCTTTTCGATTCGATTTGATTCTTTTCGATTCGATTCTATTCTATTCTTTTGTATTCCATTCGAATCGATTCATTTTGATTGAATTCGATTCTTTTCGATTCGATTCAATTAGATTCTTTTCGATTGGATTCAATTTGTTTCGATTCGAATCAATTTGATTCTTTTCGATTGGATTCCATTCGATTCCTTTCGATTTGATTCAATTCGATTCTTTTCGATTCTATTCATTTCGATGATTTTCGTTGAGATTAGATTCTTTTCGATTTGATTTTTTTCGGTTCGAGTCGATTCATTTCGCTTATTTTGGTTACGATCAATTCAATTCGATTCTTTTTGATTTGATTTGATTCTATTCGATTTCTTTCGATTCTATTCTATTGTATTCTTTTCTTTTCCATTCCATTCAATCCGATTCTTTTCGATTCGATTCGATTGTTTTAGATTTGATTCCATTCTTTCGATTCTATTTGATATGATTCTTTTCGATTCGATTTGATACGATACTTTTTATTTTGATTCGAATCGATTCTCTTCGGTTCGATTCGTTTTGATTTTCGATTCAATTCTATTCGAATTTTTTCGATTTGATTCGATTCGATTCTTTTAGATTCTACTTGATTTGTTTCTTTTCGATTTGTTTTGATTCGATTCTTTTTGATTCATCTCGATTCGATTCGATTCTTTTGTTTCTTTTTTTATTTTTTTTTATTTTTTTTATTCTTTTGTTTCGATTCGATTGTTTTCAATTCGAATCTTTTCGTTACATGGAATTCGATTCTTTTCGTTTGATTCTTTATGATTTTTTTCAACGCGATTAAATTCGATTCTTTTTTTATGATAGTCACAGAGAGCGAGAGGCAGAGACACAGGCAGAGGGAGTAGCAGGCTCCATGCACCGGGTGCCCGATGTGGGATTCGATCCCGGGTCTCCAGGAACGCGCCCTGGGCAAAGGCAGGCGCTAAACAGCTGTGCCACCCAGGGATCCCTCAGTTCGATTCTTTTTTATTCGAATCTATTCCATTCTTTTTGATTCGATTTGATTCTATTCGTTTTTTTCGATTTGATTCGATTAGTTCCTTTTTGATTCAATTCAATTCATTTCTTTTGATTCAAATCAATTCGATTCTTTTGGATTCGATTCGATTCTTTTGGATTCGATTCTTTTGGATTCGAATCTAGTAGAATCTTTTCATTTCGATCGGATTCATTTCAATTCGATTCTTTTCGATTCGAATGTTTTCGAATCAATTCGATACTTTTTGATTCGATTCGATTCTTTTCGTGTCGATTTGATTCTTTTCGATTCGATTCTTTTCTATTTGAATCGATTCGATTCTTTTCATTTCGATTCGATTTGATTCAATTCGATTCTTTTCGATCAATTCAATTTGATTGTTTTCGATTTGATTCGATTCGATTCTTTTCTATTCTATTCAATTCGATTATTTTCCATTCGATGATGCAATTGGATTCTTTTTGATTCGATTCGATTCTTTTCGATTCGATTTGACTCGATTTCATGCTTTTTGATTCGATTCGATTAGAATTTACTCGACTGATTCAATTTGATTCTTTTCTTTTCGGTTGGATTCTTTTCTATTCGATTTTTTTCTATTCAATTCGATTCTTTCAATTCAATTCGATTCGATTCATTCGATTCGATTCAATTCTTTTCGTTTCAAATCGATTCGTTTCAATTCGAGTCTTTTCAATTTGATGCTTTTCGATTCGGTTCGATTTGATATTTTTAATTTGATTCGAGTCTTTTCGATTCGATTCGATTCTTTTCAATTCGATTCTTTTCGATTCGATTCTTTTTGATTCGATTCATTTCGATTCGATTCGATTCTTTTCAATCCGATTTGATGCTTTTCCATTTGATCTGATTTGTTTCATTTCGATTCTTTTCGATTCATTTCGATTCTTTTCGATTCCATTAAATTTGATTCGATTCTTTTCGATTCGATTAGATTCTTTTCGATTTGATTCCATTCAGTTCGATTCTTTTCGATTCGATTGGATTCTTTTCGATTTGATTCAATTCTTTGGATTCGATTTGATTTGATTCTTTTCGATTCGATTCAATACGATTCTTTTCATTTCGATTCTAATCGATTCTCTTCGATTCAATTTGTTTCGATTCGTTTCGATTCTATTCGATTTTTTTCGATTCTATTCTATTCGATTCATTTTGAATCATTTCGATTTGATTCTGTTCGAGTGGTTTCTATTAGATTCTTTTCGATTTGATTCAATTCGATTCGAGTCTTTTTGATTCGAGTCTTTTCGACTCGATGCAATTCAATACGATTCTTTTAGATTCGATTCGATTCGATTGTTTTCGTTTCGATTCGACTTTTTTTGATTCGATTCTTTTCGATTCGATTGTTTTCAATTCGATTGATTCGATTCTTTTCAATTCTATGCTATTCAAAGCGATTCTTTTGTATTTGATTCGATTCGATTGTTTTCTTTTTGATTCGGTTCGATTCGTTTCTTTTCGATTCGATTCAATTCTTTTCGATTCGATTCTTTTCGATTCGATTTGATTCTTTTCGATTCGATTCTATTCTATTCTTTTGTATTCCATTCGAATCGATTCGTTTTGATTGAATTCGATTCTTTTCGATTCGATTCAATTAGATTCTTTTCGATTGGATTCAATTTGTTTCGATTCGAATCAATTTGATTCTTTTCGATTGGATTCCATTCGATTCTTTTCGATTTGATTCAATTCGATTCTTTTCGATTCTATTCATTTCGATGATTTTCGTTGAGATTAGATTCTTTTCGATTTGATTTTTTCGGTTCGAGTCGATTCATTTCGCTTATTTTGGTTAGGATCAATTCAATTCGATTCTTTTTGATTTGATTTGATTCTATTCGATTTCTTTCGATTCTATTCTATTGTATTCTTTTCTTTTCCATTCCGTTCAATTAGATTCTTTTCGATTCGATTCGATTGTTTTAGATTTGATGCCCATTCTTTCGATTCTATTTGATATGATTCTTTTCGATTCCATTTGATACGATACTTTTTATTTTGATTCGAATCGATTCTCTTCAGTTCGATTCGTTTTGATTCTTTTCGATTCAATTCTATTCAAATTTTTTCGATTTGATTCGATTCGATTCTTTTAGATTCTACTTGATTTGTTTCTTTTCGATTTGTTTTGATTCGATTCTTTTTGATTCATCTCGATTCGATTCGATTCTTTTGTTTCTTTTTTATTTTTTTTTATTTTTTTTATTCTTTTGTTTCGATTCGATTGTTTTCAATTCGAATCTTTTCGTTACATGGAATTCGATTCTTTTCGTTTGATTCTTTATGATTTTTTTCAACGCGATTCAATTCGATTCTTTTTTTATGATAGTCACAGAGAGAGAGAGGCAGAGACACAGGCAGAGGGAGTAGCAGGCTCCATGCACCGGGTGCCCGATGTGGGATTCGATCCCGGGTCTCCAGGAACGCGCCCTGGGCCAAAGGCAGGCGCTAAACAGCTGCGCCACCCAGGGATCCCTCAATTCGATTCTTTTTTATTCGAATCTATTCGATTCTTTTTGATTCGATTTGATTCTATTCGTTTTTTTCGATTTGATTCGATTAGTTCCTTTTTGATTCAATTCAATTCATTTCTTCTGATTCGATTCAATTCGATTCTTTTGGATTCGATTCGATTCTCTTGGATTCGATTCTTTTGGATTCGAATCGAGTAGATTCTTTTAATTTCGATCGGATTCATTTCAATTCGATTCTTTTCGATTCGAATGTTTTCGAATCAATTCGATACTTTTTGATTCGATTCGATTCTCTTGGATTCGATTCTTTTGGATTCGAATCGAGTAGATTCTTTTAATTTCGATCAGATTCATTTCAATTCGATTCTTTTCGATTCGAATGTTTTCGAATCAATTCGATACTTTTTGATTCGATTCGATTCTTTTCGTGTCGATTTGATTCTTTTCGATTCGATTCTTTTCTATTTGAATCGATTCGATTCTTTTCATTTCGATTCGATTTGATTCAATTCGATTCTTTTCGATCAATTCAATTTGATTGTTTTCGATTTGATTCGATTCGATTCTTTTCTATTCTATTCAATTCGATTATTTTCCATTCGATGATGCAATTGGATTCTTTTTGATTCGATTCGATTCTTTTCGATTCGATTTGACTCGATTTCATGCTTTTTGATTCGATTCGATTAGAATTTACTCGACTGATTCAATTTGATTCTTTTCTTTTCGGTTGGATTCTTTTCTATTCGATTTTTTTCTATTCAATTCGATTCTTTCAATATAATTCGATTCGATTCATTCGATTCGATTCAATTCTTTACGTTTCAAATCGATTCGTTTCAATTCGAGTCTTTTCAATTTGATGCTTTTCGATTCGGTTCGATTTGATATTTTTAATTTGATTCGAGTCTTTTCGATTCGATTCGATTCTTTTCAATTCGATTCTTTTCGATTCAAGTCTTTTTGATTCGATTCATTTCGATTAGATTCGATTCTTTTCAATCCGATTTGATGCTTTTCCATTTGATCTGATTTGTTTCATTTCGATTCTTTTCGATTCATTTCGATTCTTTTCGATTCCATTAAATTTGATTCGATTCTTTTCGATTCGATTAGATTCTTTTCGATTTGATTCCATTCAGTTGGATTCTTTTCGATTCGATTGGATTCTTTTCGATTTGATTCAATTCTTTGGATTCGATTTGATTTGATTCTTTTCGATTCGATTCAATACGATTCTTTTCATTTCGATTCTAATCGATTCTCTTCGATTCAATTTGTTTCGATTCGTTTCGATTCTATTCGATTTTTTTCGATTCTATTCTGTTCGATTCATTTTGAATCATTTCGATTTGATTCTGTTCGAGTGGTTTCTATTAGATTCTTTTCGATTTGATTCAATTCGATTCGAGTCTTTTTGATTCGAGTCTTTTCGACTCGATGCAATTCAATACGATTCTTTTAGATTCGATTCGATTCGATTGTTTTCGTTTCGATTCGACTTTTTTTGATTCGATTCTTTTCGATTCGATTGTTTTCAATTCGATGGATTCGATTCTTTTCAATTCTATGCTATTCAAAGCGATTCTTTTGTATTTGATTCGATTCGATTGTTTTCTTTTTGATTCGGTTCGATTCGTTTCTTTTCGATTCGATTCAATTCTTTTCGATTCGATTCTTTTCGATTCGATTTGATTCTTTTCGATTCGATTCTATTCTATTCTTTTGTATTCCATTCGAATCGATTCGTTTTGATTGAATTCGATTCTTTTCGATTCGATTCAATTAGATTCTTTTCGATTGGATTCAATTTGTTTCGATTCGAATCAATTTGATTCTTTTCGATTGGATTCCATTCGATTCCTTTCGATTTGATTCAATTCGATTCTTTTCGATTCTATTCATTTCGATGATTTTCGTTGAGATTAGATTCTTTTCGATTTGATTTTTTTCGGTTCGAGTCGATTCATTTCGCTTATTTTGGTTACGATCAATTCAATTCGATTCTTTTTGATTTGATTTGATTCTATTCGATTTCTTTCGATTCTATTCTATTGTATTCTTTTCGATTCGATTCCATTCAATCCGATTCTTTTCGATTCGATTCGATTGTTTTAGATTTGATTCCATTCTTTCGATTCTATTTGATATGATTCTTTTCGATTCGATTTGATACGATACTTTTTATTTTGATTCGAATCGATTCTCTTCGGTTCGATTCGTTTTGATTTTCGATTCAATTCTATTCGAATTTTTTCGATTTGATTCGATTCGATTCTTTTAGATTCTACTTGATTTGTTTCTTTTCGATTTGTTTTGATTCGATTCTTTTTGATTCATCTCGATTCGATTCGATTCTTTTGTTTCTTTTTTATTTTTTTTTATTTTTTTTATTGTTTTGTTTCGATTCGATTGTTTTCAATTCGAATCTTTTCGTTACATGGAATTCGATTCTTTTCGTTTGATTCTTTATGATTTTTTTCAACGCGATTCAATTCGATTCTTTTTTTATGATAGTCACAGAGAGAGAGAGGCAGAGACACAGGCAGAGGGAGTAGCAGGCTCCATGCACCGGGTGCCCGATGTGGGATTCGATCCCGGGTCTCCAGGAACGCGCCCTGGGCAAAGGCAGGCGCTAAACAGCTGTGCCACCCAGGGATCCCTCAATTCGATTCTTTTTTATTCGAATCTATTCGATTCTTTTTGATTCGATTTGATTCTATTCGTTTTTTTCGATTTGATTCGATTAGTTCCTTTTTGATTCAATTCAATTCATTTCTTTTGATTCAAATCAATTCGATTCTTTTGGATTCGATTCGATTCTTTTGGATTCGATTCTTTTGGATTCGAATCTCGTAGAATCTTTTCATTTCGATCGGATTCATTTCAATTCGATTCTTTTCGATTCGAATGTTTTCGAATCAATTCGATACTTTTTGATTCGATTCGATTCTTTTCGTGTCGATTTGATTCTTTTCGATTCGATTCTTTTCTATTTGAATCGATTCGATTCTTTTCATTTCGATTCGATTTGATTCAATTCGATTCTTTTCGATCAATTCAATTTGATTGTTTTCGATTTGATTCGATTCGATTCTTTTCTATTCTATTCAATTCGATTATTTTCCATTCGATGAAGCAATTGGATTCTTTTCGATTCGATTCGATTCTTTTCGATTCGATTCGACTCGATTTCATGCTTTTTGATTCGATTCGACTAGAATTTAATCGACTGATTCAATTTGATTCTTTTCTTTTCGGTTGGATTCTTTTCTATTCGATTTTTTTCTATTCAATTCGATTCTTTCAATTCAATTCGATTCGATTCGATTCGATTCGATTCAATTCTTTTCGTTTCAAATCGATTCGTTTCAATTCGAGTCTTTTCAATTTGATGCTTTTCGATTCGGTTCGATTTGATATTTTTAATTTGATTCGAGTCTTTTCGATTCGATTCGATTCTTTTCAATTCGATTCTTTTCGATTCGAGTCTTTTTGATTCGATTCATTTCGATTCGATTCGATTCTTTTCAATCCGATTTGATGCTTTTCCATTTGATCTGATTTGTTTCATTTCGATTCTTTTCGATTCAATTCGATTCTTTTCGATTCCATTAAATTTGATTCGATTCTTTTCGATTCGATTAGATTCTTTTCGATTTGATTCCATTCAGTTCGATTCTTTTCGATTCGATTGGATTCTTTTCGATTTGATTCAATTCTTTCGATTCGATTTGATTTGATTCTTTTCGATTCGATTCAATACGATTCTTTTCATTTCGATTCTAATCGATTCTCTTCGATTCTTTTCGATTCGTTTCGATTCTATTCGATTTTTTTCGATTCTATTCTATTCGATTCATTTTGAATCATTTCGATTTGATTCTGTTCGAGTGGTTTCTATTAGATTCTTTTCGATTTGATTCAATTCGATTCGAGTCTTTTTGATTCGAGTCTTTTCGACTCGATGCAATTCAATACGATTCTTTTAGATTCGATTCGATTCGATTGTTTTCGTTTCGATTTGACTTTTTTGATTCGATTCTTTTCGATTCGATTGTTTTCAATTCGATTGATTCGATTCTTTTCAATTCTATGCTATTCAAAGCGATTCTTTTGTATTTGATTCGATTCGATTGTTTTCTTTTTGATTCGGTTCGATTCGTTTCTTTTCGATTCGATTCAATTCTTTTCGATTCGATTCTTTTCGATTCGATTTGATTCTTTTCGATTCGATTCTATTCTATTCTTTTGTATTCCATTCGAATCGATTCGTTTTGATTGAATTCGATTCTTTTCGATTCGATTCAATTAGATTCTTTTCGATTGGATTCAATTTGTTTCGATTCGAATCAATTTGATTCTTTTCGATTGGATTCCATTCGATTCCTTTCGATTTGATTCAATTCGATTCTTTTCGATTCTATTCATTTCGATGATTTTCGTTGAGATTAGATTCTTTTCGATTTGATTTTTTTCGGTTCGAGTCGATTCATTTCGCTTATTTTGGTTACGATCAATTCAATTCGATTCTTTTTGATTTGATTTGATTCTATTCGATTTCTTTCGATTCTATTCTATTGTATTCTTTTCGATTCGATTCCATTCAATCCGATTCTTTTCTTTTTTTTTTTTTTTTTTTTTTTTAAATTTATTTATTATTTATGATAGTCACACACACACAGAGAGAGGCAGAGACACAGGCAGAGGGAGAAGCAGGCTCCATGCACCGGGAGCCCGACATGGGATTCGATCGTGGGTCTCCAGGATCGCGCCCTGGGCCAAAGGCAGGCGCCAAACCGCTGCGCCACCCAGGGATCCCAATCCGATTCTTTTCTATTCGATTCGATTGTTTTAGATTTGATTCCATTCTTTCGATTCTATTTGATATGATTCTTTTCGATTCGATTTGATACGATACTTTTTATTTTGATTCGAATCGATTCTCTTCGGTTCGATTCGTTTTGATTTTCGATTCAATTCTATTCGAATTTTTTCGATTTGATTCGATTCGATTCTTTTAGATTCTACTTGATTTGTTTCTTTTCGATTTGTTTTGATTCGATTCTTTTTGATTCATCTCGATTCGATTCGATTCTTTTGTTTCTTTTTTTATTTTTTTTATTTTTTTTATTCTTTTGTTTCGATTCGATTGTTTTCAATTCGAATCTTTTCGTTACATGGAATTCGATTCTTTTCGTTTGATTCTTTATGATTTTTTTCAACGCGATTCAATTCGATTCTTTTTTTATGATAGTCACAGAGAGCGAGAGGCAGAGACACAGGCAGAGGGAGTAGCAGGCTCCATGCACCGGGTGCCCGATGTGGGATTCGATCCCGGGTCTCCAGGAACGCGCCCTGGGCAAAGGCAGGCGCTAAACAGCTGTGCCACCCAGGGATCCCTCAGTTCGATTCTTTTTTATTCGAATCTATTCCATTCTTTTTGATTCGATTTGATTCTATTCGTTTTTTTCGATTTGATTCGATTAGTTCCTTTTTGATTCAATTCAATTCATTTCTTTTGATTCAAATCAATTCGATTCTTTTGGATTCGATTCGATTCTCTTGGATTCGATTCTTTTGGATTCGAATCGAGTAGAATCTTTTCATTTCGATCGGATTCATTTCAATTCGATTCTTTTCGATTCGAATGTTTTCGAATCAATTCGATACTTTTTGATTCGATTCGATTCTTTTCGTGTCGATTTGATTCTTTTCGATTCGATTCTTTTCTATTTGAATCGATTCGATTCTTTTCATTTCGATTCGATTTGATTCAATTCGATTCTTTTCGATCAATTCAATTTGATTGTTTTCGATTTGATTCGATTCGATTCTTTTCTATTCTATTCAATTCGATTATTTTCCATTCGATGATGCAATTGGATTCTTTTTGATTCGATTCGATTCTTTTCGATTCGATTTGACTCGATTTCATGCTTTTTGATTCGATTCGATTAGAATTTACTCGACTGATTCAATTTGATTCTTTTCTTTTCGGTTGGATTCTTTTCTATTCGATTTTTTTCTATTCAATTCGATTCTTTCAATTCAATTCGATTCGATTCATTCGATTCGATTCAATTCTTTTCGTTTCAAATCGATTCGTTTCAATTCGAGTCTTTTCAATTTGATGCTTTTCGATTCGGTTCGATTTGATATTTTTAATTTGATTCGAGTCTTTTCGATTCGATTCGATTCTTTTCAATTCGATTCTTTTCGATTCGAGTCTTTTTGATTCGATTCATTTCGATTCGATTCGATTCTTTTCAATCCGATTTGATGCTTTTCCATTTGATCTGATTTGTTTCATTTCGATTCTTTTCGATTCAATTCGATTCTTTTCGATTCCATTAAATTTGATTCGATTCTTTTCGATTCGATTAGATTCTTTTCGATTTGATTCCATTCAGTTCGATTCTTTTCGATTCGATTGGATTCTTTTCGATTTGATTCAATTCTTTCGATTCGATTTGATTTGATTCTTTTCGATTCGATTCAATACGATTCTTTTCATTTCGATTCTAATCGATTCTCTTCGATTCTTTTCGATTCGTTTCGATTCTATTCGATTTTTTTCGATTCTATTCTATTCGATTCATTTTGAATCATTTCGATTTGATTCTGTTCGAGTGGTTTCTATTAGATTCTTTTCGATTTGATTCAATTCGATTCGAGTCTTTTTGATTCGAGTCTTTTCGACTCGATGCAATTCAATACGATTCTTTTAGATTCGATTCGATTCGATTGTTTTCGTTTCGATTTGACTTTTTTTGATTCGATTCTTTTCGATTCGATTGTTTTCAATTCGATTGATTCGATTCTTTTCAATTCTATGCTATTCAAAGCGATTCTTTTGTATTTGATTCGATTCGATTGTTTTCTTTTTGATTCGGTTCGATTCGTTTCTTTTCGATTCGATTCAATTCTTTTCGATTCGATTCTTTTCGATTCGATTTGATTCTTTTCGATTCGATTCTATTCTATTCTTTTGTATTCCATTCGAATCGATTCGTTTTGATTGAATTCGATTCTTTTCGATTCGATTCAATTAGATTCTTTTCGATTGGATTCAATTTGTTTCGATTCGAATCAATTTGATTCTTTTCGATTGGATTCCATTCGATTCCTTTCGATTTGATTCAATTCGATTCTTTTCGATTCTATTCATTTCGATGATTTTCGTTGAGATTAGATTCTTTTCGATTTGATTTTTTTCGGTTCGAGTCGATTCATTTCGCTTATTTTGGTTACGATCAATTCAATTCGATTCTTTTTGATTTGATTTGATTCTATTCGATTTCTTTCGATTCTATTCTATTGTATTCTTTTCGATTCGATTCCATTCAATCCGATTCTTTTCTTTTTTTTTTTTTTTTTTTTTTTTAAATTTATTTATTATTTATGATAGTCACACACACACAGAGAGAGGCAGAGACACAGGCAGAGGGAGAAGCAGGCTCCATGCACCGGGAGCCCGACATGGGATTCGATCGTGGGTCTCCAGGATCGCGCCCTGGGCCAAAGGCAGGCGCCAAACCGCTGCGCCACCCAGGGATCCCAATCCGATTCTTTTCTATTCGATTCGATTGTTTTAGATTTGATTCCATTCTTTCGATTCTATTTGATATGATTCTTTTCGATTCGATTTGATACGATACTTTTTATTTTGATTCGAATCGATTCTCTTCGGTTCGATTCGTTTTGATTTTCGATTCAATTCTATTCGAATTTTTTCGATTTGATTCGATTCGATTCTTTTAGATTCTACTTGATTTGTTTCTTTTTTTTTTTTTTTTTTTTTTTTTTTTTTTTGTGTTTTTTTTTTTTTTTTTTTTTTTTACTTGATTTGTTTCTTTTCGATTTGTTTTGATTCGATTCTTTTTGATTCATCTCGATTCGATTCGATTCTTTTGTTTCTTTTTTTATTTTTTTTTATTTTTTTTATTCTTTTGTTTCGATTCGATTGTTTTCAATTCGAATCTTTTCGTTACATGGAATTCGATTCTTTTCGTTTGATTCTTTATGATTTTTTTCAACGCGATTCAATTCGATTCTTTTTTTATGATAGTCACAGAGAGCGAGAGGCAGAGACACAGGCAGAGGGAGTAGCAGGCTCCATGCACCGGGTGCCCGATGTGGGATTCGATCCCGGGTCTCCAGGAACGCGCCCTGGGCAAAGGCAGGCGCTAAACAGCTGTGCCACCCAGGGATCCCTCAGTTCGATTCTTTTTTATTCGAATCTATTCCATTCTTTTTGATTCGATTTGATTCTATTCGTTTTTTTCGATTTGATTCGATTAGTTCCTTTTTGATTCAATTCAATTCATTTCTTTTGATTCAAATCAATTCGATTCTTTTGGATTCGATTCGATTCTCTTGGATTCGATTCTTTTGGATTCGAATCGAGTAGAATCTTTTCATTTCGATCGGATTCATTTCAATTCGATTCTTTTCGATTCGAATGTTTTCGAATCAATTCGATACTTTTTGATTCGATTCGATTCTTTTCGTGTCGATTTGATTCTTTTCGATTCGATTCTTTTCTATTTGAATCGATTCGATTCTTTTCATTTCGATTCGATTTGATTCAATTCGATTCTTTTCGATCAATTCAATTTGATTGTTTTCGATTTGATTCGATTCGATTCTTTTCTATTCTATTCAATTCGATTATTTTCCATTCGATGATGCAATTGGATTCTTTTTGATTCGATTCGATTCTTTTCGATTCGATTTGACTCGATTTCATGCTTTTTGATTCGATTCGATTAGAATTTACTCGACTGATTCAATTTGATTCTTTTCTTTTCGGTTGGATTCTTTTCTATTCGATTTTTTTCTATTCAATTCGATTCTTTCAATTCAATTCGATTCGATTCATTCGATTCGATTCAATTCTTTTCGTTTCAAATCGATTCGTTTCAATTCGAGTCTTTTCAATTTGATGCTTTTCGATTCGGTTCGATTTGATATTTTTAATTTGATTCGAGTCTTTTCGATTCGATTCGATTCTTTTCAATTCGATTCTTTTCGATTCGATTCTTTTTGATTCGATTCATTTCGATTCGATTCGATTCTTTTCAATCCGATTTGATGCTTTTCCATTTGATCTGATTTGTTTCATTTCGATTCTTTTCGATTCATTTCGATTCTTTTCGATTCCATTAAATTTGATTCGATTCTTTTCGATTCGATTAGATTCTTTTCGATTTGATTCCATTCAGTTCGATTCTTTTCGATTCGATTGGATTCTTTTCGATTTGATTCAATTCTTTGGATTCGATTTGATTTGATTCTTTTCGATTCGATTCAATACGATTCTTTTCATTTCGATTCTAATCGATTCTCTTCGATTCAATTTGTTTCGATTCGTTTCGATTCTATTCGATTTTTTTCGATTCTATTCTATTCGATTCATTTTGAATCATTTCGATTTGATTCTGTTCGAGTGGTTTCTATTAGATTCTTTTCGATTTGATTCAATTCGATTCGAGTCTTTTTGATTCGAGTCTTTTCGACTCGATGCAATTCAATACGATTCTTTTAGATTCGATTCGATTCGATTGTTTTCGTTTCGATTTGACTTTTTTTGATTCGATTCTTTTCGATTCGATTGTTTTCAATTCGATTGATTCGATTCTTTTCAATTCTATGCTATTCAAAGCGATTCTTTTGTATTTGATTCGATTCGATTGTTTTCTTTTTGATTCGGTTCGATTCGTTTCTTTTCGATTCGATTCAATTCTTTTCGATTCGATTCTTTTCGATTCGATTTGATTCTTTTCGATTCGATTCTATTCTATTCTTTTGTATTCCATTCGAATCGATTCGTTTTGATTGAATTCGATTCTTTTCGATTCGATTCAATTAGATTCTTTTCGATTGGATTCAATTTGTTTCGATTCGAATCAATTTGATTCTTTTCGATTGGATTCCATTCGATTCCTTTCGATTTGATTCAATTCGATTCTTTTCGATTCTATTCATTTCGATGATTTTCGTTGAGATTAGATTCTTTTCGATTTGATTTTTTTCGGTTCGAGTCGATTCATTTCGCTTATTTTGGTTACGATCAATTCAATTCGATTCTTTTTGATTTGATTTGATTCTATTCGATTTCTTTCGATTCTATTCTATTGTATTCTTTTCGATTCGATTCCATTCAATCCGATTCTTTTCGATTCGATTCGATTGTTTTAGATTTGATTCCATTCTTTCGATTCTATTTGATATGATTCTTTTCGATTCGATTTGATACGATACTTTTTATTTTGATTCGAATCGATTCTCTTCGGTTCGATTCGTTTTGATTTTCGATTCAATTCTATTCGAATTTTTTCGATTTGATTCGATTCGATTCTTTTAGATTCTACTTGATTTGTTTCTTTTCGATTTGTTTTGATTCGATTCTTTTTGATTCATCTCGATTCGATTCGATTCTTTTGTTTCTTTTTTTATTTTTTTATTTTTTTTATTCTTTTGTTTCGATTCGATTGTTTTCAATTCGAATCTTTTCGTTACATGGAATTTGATTCTTTTCGTTTGATTCTTTATGATTTTTTTCAACGCGATTCAATTCGATTCTTTTTTTATGATAGTCACAGAGAGAGACAGGCATAGACACAGGCAGAGGGAGAAGCAGGCTCCATGCACCGGGAGCCTGATGTGGGATTCGATCCCGTGATTCCAGGAACGTGCCCTGGGCCAAAGGCAGGCACTAAACAGCTGTGCCACCCAGGGATCACTCAATTCGATTCTTTTTTATTCGAATCTATTCGATTCTTTTTGATTCGATTTGATTCTATTCGATTTTTTCGATTTGATTCGATTAGTTCCTTTTTGATTCAATTCAATTCAGTTCTTTTGATTCAAATCAATTCGATTCTTTTGGATTCGATTCGATTCTTTTGGATTCGATTATTTTGGATTCGAATCTAGTAGAATCTTTTCATTGCGATCGGATTCATTTCAATTCGATTCTTTTCGATTCGAATGTTTTCGAATCAATTCGATACTTTTTGATTCGATTCGATTCTTTTCGTGTCGATTTGATTCTTTTCGATTCGATTCTTTTCTATTTGAATCGATTCGATTCTTTTCATTTCGATTCGATTTGATTCAATTCGATTCTTTTCGATCAATTCAATTTGATTGTTTTCGATTTGATTCGATTCTATTCTTTTCTATTCTATTCAATTCGATTATTTTCCATTCGATGATGAAATTGGATTCTTTTTGATTCGATTCGATTCTTTTCGATTCGATTCGACTCGATTTCATGCTTTTTGATTAGATTCGACTAGAATTTAATCGACTGATTCAATTTGATTCTTTTCTTTTCGGTTGGATTCTTTTCTATTCGATTTTTTTCTATTCAATTCGATTCTTTCATTTGATTCGATTCGATTCGATTCAATTCTTTTCGTTTCAAATCGATTCGTTTCAATTCGAGTCTTTTCAATTTGATGCTTTTCGATTCGGTTCGATTTGATATTTTTAATTTGATTCGAGTCTTTTCGATTCGATTCGATTCTTTTCAATTCGATTCTTTTCGATTCGAGTCTTTTTGATTCGATTCATTTCGATTCGATTCGATTCTTTTCAATCCGATTTGATGCTTTTCCTTTTGATCTGATTTGTTTCATTTCGATTCTTTTCGATTCAATTCGATTCTTTTCGATTCCATTAAATTTGATTCGATTCTTTTCGATTCGATTAGATTCTTTTCGATTTGATTCCATTCAGTTCGATTCTTTTCGATTCGATTGGATTCTTTTCGATTTGATTCAATTCTTTCGATTCGATTTGATTTGATTCTTTTCGATTCGATTCAATACGATTCTTTTCATTTCGATTCTAATCGATTCTCTTCGATTCTTTTCGATTCGTTTCGATTCTATTCGATTTTTTTCGATTCTATTCTATTCGATTCATTTTGAATCATTTCGATTTGATTCTGTTCGAGTGGTTTCTATTAGATTCTTTTCGATTTGATTCAATTCGATTCGAGTCTTTTTGATTCGAGTCTTTTCGACTCGATGGAATTCAATACGATTCTTTTAGATTCGATTCGATTCGATTGTTTTCGTTTCGATTCGACTTTTTTTGATTCGATTCTTTTCGATTCGATTGTTTTCAATTCGATTGATTCGATTCTTTTCAATTCTATGCTATTCAAAGCGATTCTTTTGTATTTGATTCGATTCGATTGTTTTCTTTTTGATTCGGTTCGATTCGTTTCTTTTCGATTCGATTCAATTCTTTTCGATTCGATTCTTTTCGATTCGATTTGATTCTTTTCGATTCGATTCTATTCTATTCTTTTGTATTCCATTCGAATCGATTCGTTTTGATTGAATTCGATTCTTTTCGATTCGATTCAATTAGATTCTTTTCGATTGGATTCAATTTGTTTCGATTCGAATCAATTTGATTCTTTTCGATTGGATTCCATTCGATTCCTTTCGATTTGATTCAATTCGATTCTTTTCGATTCTATTCATTTCGATGATTTTCGTTGAGATTAGATTCTTTTCGATTTGATTTTTTTCGGTTCGAGTCGATTCATTTCGCTTATTTTGGTTACGATCAATTCAATTCGATTCTTTTTGATTTGATTTGATTCTATTCGATTTCTTTCGATTCTATTCTATTGTATTCTTTTCGATTCGATTCCATTCAATCCGATTCTTTTCGATTCGATTCGATTGTTTTAGATTTGATTCCATTCTTTCGATTCTATTTGATATGATTCTTTTCGATTCGATTTGATACGATACTTTTTATTTTGATTCGAATCGATTCTCTTCGGTTCGATTCGTTTTGATTTTCGATTCAATTCTATTCGAATTTTTTCGATTTGATTCGATTCGATTCTTTTAGATTCTACTTGATTTGTTTCTTTTCGATTTGTTTTGATTCGATTCTTTTTGATTCATCTCGATTCGATTCGATTCTTTTGTTTCTTTTTTTATTTTTTTTTATTTTTTTTATTCTTTTGTTTCGATTCGATTGTTTTCAATTCGAATCTTTTCGTTACATGGAATTCGATTCTTTTCGTTTGATTCTTTATGATTTTTTTCAACGCGATTCAATTCGATTCTTTTTTTATGATAGTCACAGAGAGAGAGAGGCAGAGACACAGGCAGAGGGAGTAGCAGGCTCCATGCACCGGGTGCCCGATGTGGGATTCGATCCCGGGTCTCCAGGAACGCGCCCTGGGCAAAGGCAGGCGCTAAACAGCTGTGCCACCCAGGGATCCCTCAATTCGATTCTTTTTTATTCGAATCTATTCGATTCTTTTTGATTCGATTTGATTCTATTCGTTTCTTTCGATTTGATTCGATTAGTTCCTTTTTGATTCAATTCAATTCATTTCTTTTGATTCAAATCAATTTGATTCTTTTGGATTCGATTCGATTCTTTTGGATTCGATTCTTTTGGATTCGAATCTAGTTGAATCTTTTCATTTCGATCGGATTCATTTCAATTCGATTCTTTTCGATTCGAATGTTTTCGAATCAATTCGATACTTTTTGATTCGATTCGATTCTTTTCGTGTCGATTTGATTCTTTTCGATTCGATTCTTTTCTATTTGAATCGATTCGATTCTTTTCATTTCGATTCGATTTGATTCAATTCGATTCTTTTCGATCAATTCAATTTGATTGTTTTCGATTTGATTCGATTCGATTCTTTTCTATTCTATTCAATTCGATTATTTTCCATTCGATGAAGCAATTGGATTCTTTTCGATTCGATTCGATTCTTTTCGATTCGATTCGACTCGATTTCATGCTTTTTGATTCGATTCGACTAGAATTTAATCGACTGATTCAATTTGATTCTTTTCTTTTCGGTTGGATTCTTTTCTATTCGATTTTTTTCTATTCAATTCGATTCTTTCAATTCAATTCGATTCGATTCGATTCGATTCGATTCAATTCTTTTCGTTTCAAATCGATTCGTTTCAATTCGAGTCTTTTCAATTTGATGCTTTTCGATTCGGTTCGATTTGATATTTTTAATTTGATTCGAGTCTTTTCGATTCGATTCGATTCTTTTCAATTCGATTCTTTTCGATTCGAGTCTTTTTGATTCGATTCATTTCGATTCGATTCGATTCTTTTCAATCCGATTTGATGCTTTTCCTTTTGATCTGATTTGTTTCATTTCGATTCTTTTCGATTCAATTCGATTCTTTTCGATTCCATTAAATTTGATTCGATTCTTTTCGATTCGATTAGATTCTTTTCGATTTGATTCCATTCAGTTCGATTCTTTTCGATTCGATTGGATTCTTTTCGATTTGATTCAATTCTTTCGATTCGATTTGATTTGATTCTTTTCGATTCGATTCAATACGATTCTTTTCATTTCGATTCTAATCGATTCTCTTCGATTCTTTTCGATTCGTTTCGATTCTATTCGATTTTTTTCGATTCTATTCTATTCGATTCATTTTGAATCATTTCGATTTGATTCTGTTCGAGTGGTTTCTATTAGATTCTTTTCGATTTGATTCAATTCGATTCGAGTCTTTTTGATTCGAGTCTTTTCGACTCGATGCAATTCAATACGATTCTTTTAGATTCGATTCGATTCGATTGTTTTCGTTTCGATTTGACTTTTTTGATTCGATTCTTTTCGATTCGATTGTTTTCAATTCGATTGATTCGATTCTTTTCAATTCTATGCTATTCAAAGCGATTCTTTTGTATTTGATTCGATTCGATTGTTTTCTTTTTGATTCGGTTCGATTCGTTTCTTTTCGATTCGATTCAATTCTTTTCGATTCGATTCTTTTCGATTCGATTTGATTCTTTTCGATTCGATTCTATTCTATTCTTTTGTATTCCATTCGAATCGATTCGTTTTGATTGAATTCGATTCTTTTCGATTCGATTCAATTAGATTCTTTTCGATTGGATTCAATTTGTTTCGATTCGAATCAATTTGATTCTTTTCGATTGGATTCCATTCGATTCCTTTCGATTTGATTCAATTCGATTCTTTTCGATTCTATTCATTTCGATGATTTTCGTTGAGATTAGATTCTTTTCGATTTGATTTTTTTCGGTTCGAGTCGATTCATTTCGCTTATTTTGGTTACGATCAATTCAATTCGATTCTTTTTGATTTGATTTGATTCTATTCGATTTCTTTCGATTCTATTCTATTGTATTCTTTTCGATTCGATTCCATTCAATCCGATTCTTTTCTTTTTTTTTTTTTTTTTTTTTTAATTTATTTATTATTTATGATAGTCACACACACACAGAGAGAGGCAGAGACACAGGCAGAGGGAGAAGCAGGCTCCATGCACCGGGAGCCCGACATGGGATTCGATCGTGGTTCTCCAGGATCGCGCCCTGGGCCAAAGGCAGGCGCCAAACCGCTGCGCCACCCAGGGATCCCAATCCGATTCTTTTCTATTCGATTCGATTGTTTTAGATTTGATTCCATTCTTTCGATTCTATTTGATATGATTCTTTTCGATTCGATTTGATACGATACTTTTTATTTTGATTCGAATCGATTCTCTTCGGTTCGATTCGTTTTGATTTTCGATTCAATTCTATTCGAATTTTTTCGATTTGATTCGATTCGATTCTTTTAGATTCTACTTGATTTGTTTCTTTTCGATTTGTTTTGATTCGATTCTTTTTGATTCATCTCGATTCGATTCGATTCTTTTGTTTCTTTTTTTATTTTTTTTATTTTTTTTATTCTTTTGTTTCGATTCGATTGTTTTCAATTCGAATCTTTTCGTTACATGGAATTCGATTCTTTTCGTTTGATTCTTTATGATTTTTTTCAACGCGATTCAATTCGATTCTTTTTTTATGATAGTCACAGAGAGCGAGAGGCAGAGACACAGGCAGAGGGAGTAGCAGGCTCCATGCACCGGGTGCCCGATGTGGGATTCGATCCCGGGTCTCCAGGAACGCGCCCTGGGCAAAGGCAGGCGCTAAACAGCTGTGCCACCCAGGGATCCCTCAGTTCGATTCTTTTTTATTCGAATCTATTCCATTCTTTTTGATTCGATTTGATTCTATTCGTTTTTTTCGATTTGATTCGATTAGTTCCTTTTTGATTCAATTCAATTCATTTCTTTTGATTCAAATCAATTCGATTCTTTTGGATTCGATTCGATTCTCTTGGATTCGATTCTTTTGGATTCGAATCGAGTAGAATCTTTTCATTTCGATCGGATTCATTTCAATTCGATTCTTTTCGATTCGAATGTTTTCGAATCAATTCGATACTTTTTGATTCGATTCGATTCTTTTCGTGTCGATTTGATTCTTTTCGATTCGATTCTTTTCTATTTGAATCGATTCGATTCTTTTCATTTCGATTCGATTTGATTCAATTCGATTCTTTTCGATCAATTCAATTTGATTGTTTTCGATTTGATTCGATTCGATTCTTTTCTATTCTATTCAATTCGATTATTTTCCATTCGATGATGCAATTGGATTCTTTTTGATTCGATTCGATTCTTTTCGATTCGATTTGACTCGATTTCATGCTTTTTGATTCGATTCGATTAGAATTTAATCGACTGATTCAATTTGATTCTTTTCTTTTCGGTTGGATTCTTTTCTATTCGATTTTTTTCTATTCAATTCGATTCTTTCAATTCAATTCGATTCGATTCATTCGATTCGATTCAATTCTTTTCGTTTCAAATCGATTCGTTTCAATTCGAGTCTTTTCAATTTGATGCTTTTCGATTCGGTTCGATTTGATATTTTTAATTTGATTCGAGTCTTTTCGATTCGATTCGATTCTTTTCAATTCGATTCTTTTCGATTCGATTCTTTTTGATTCGATTCATTTCGATTCGATTCGATTCTTTTCAATCCGATTTGATGCTTTTCCATTTGATCTGATTTGTTTCATTTCGATTCTTTTCGATTCATTTCGATTCTTTTCGATTCCATTAAATTTGATTCGATTCTTTTCGATTCGATTAGATTCTTTTCGATTTGATTCCATTCAGTTCGATTCTTTTCGATTCGATTGGATTCTTTTCGATTTGATTCAATTCTTTGGATTCGATTTGATTTGATTCTTTTCGATTCGATTCAATACGATTCTTTTCATTTCGATTCTAATCGATTCTCTTCGATTCAATTTGTTTCGATTCGTTTCGATTCTATTCGATTTTTTTCGATTCTATTCTATTCGATTCATTTTGAATCATTTCTATTTGATTCTGTTCGAGTGGTTTCTATTAGATTCTTTTCGATTTGATTCAATTCGATTCGAGTCTTTTTGATTCGAGTCTTTTCGACTCGATGCAATTCAATACGATTCTTTTAGATTCGATTCGATTCGATTGTTTACGTTTCGATTTGACTTTTTTTGATTCGATTCTTTTCGATTCGATTGTTTTCAATTCGATTGATTCGATTCTTTTCAATTCTATGCTATTCAAAGCGATTCTTTTGTATTTGATTCGATTCGATTGTTTTCTTTTTGATTCGGTTCGATTCGTTTCTTTTCGATTCGATTCAATTCTTTTCGATTCGATTCTTTTCGATTCGATTTGATTCTTTTCGATTCGATTCTATTCTATTCTTTTGTATTCCATTCGAATCGATTCGTTTTGATTGAATTCGATTCTTTTCGATTCGATTCAATTAGATTCTTTTCGATTGGATTCAATTTGTTTCGATTCGAATCAATTTGATTCTTTTCGATTGGATTCCATTCGATTCCTTTCGATTTGATTCAATTCGATTCTTTTCGATTCTATTCATTTCGATGATTTTCGTTGAGATTAGATTCTTTTCGATTTGATTTTTTTCGGTTCGAGTCGATTCATTTCGCTTATTTTGGTTACGATCAATTCAATTCGATTCTTTTTGATTTGATTTGATTCTATTCGATTTCTTTCGATTCTATTCTATTGTATTCTTTTCGATTCGATTCCATTCAATCCGATTCTTTTCGATTCGATTCGATTGTTTTAGATTTGATTCCATTCTTTCGATTCTATTTGATATGATTCTTTTCGATTCGATTTGATACGATACTTTTTATTTTGATTCGAATCGATTCTCTTCGGTTCGATTCGTTTTGATTTTCGATTCAATTCTATTCGAATTTTTTCGATTTGATTCGATTCGATTCTTTTAGATTCTACTTGATTTGTTTCTTTTCGATTTGTTTTGATTCGATTCTTTTTGATTCATCTCGATTCGATTCGATTCTTTTGTTTCTTTTTTTATTTTTTTATTTTTTTTATTCTTTTGTTTCGATTCGATTGTTTTCAATTCGAATCTTTTCGTTACATGGAATTTGATTCTTTTCGTTTGATTCTTTATGATTTTTTTCAACGCGATTCAATTCGATTCTTTTTTTATGATAGTCACAGAGAGAGACAGGCATAGACACAGGCAGAGGGAGAAGCAGGCTCCATGCACCGGGAGCCTGATGTGGGATTCGATCCCGTGATTCCAGGAACGTGCCCTGGGCCAAAGGCAGGCACTAAACAGCTGTGCCACCCAGGGATCACTCAATTCGATTCTTTTTTATTCGAATCTATTCGATTCTTTTTGATTCGATTTGATTCTATTCGATTTTTTCGATTTGATTCGATTAGTTCCTTTTTGATTCAATTCAATTCAGTTCTTTTGATTCAAATCAATTCGATTCTTTTGGATTCGATTCGATTCTTTTGGATTCGATTCGATTCTTTTGGATTCGATTCTTTTGGTTTCGAATCGAGTGGATTCTTTTCATTGCGATCGGATTCATTTCAATTCGATTCTTTTCGATTCGATTGTTTTCAATTCGATTGATTCGATTCTTTTCAATTCTATGCTATTCAAAGCGATTCTTTTGTATTTGATTCGATTCGATTGTTTTCTTTTTGATTCGGTTCGATTCGTTTCTTTTCGATTCGATTCTTTTCGATTCGATTCGATTCTTTTCGATTCGATTTGACTCGATTTCATGCTTTTTGATTCGATTCGATTAGAATTTAATCGACTGATTCAATTTGATTCTTTTCTTTTCGGTTGGATTCTTTTCTATTCGATTTTTTTCTATTCAATTCGATTCTTTCAATATAATTCGATTCGATTCATTCGATTCGATTCAATTCTTTACGTTTCAAATCGATTCGTTTCAATTCGAGTCTTTTCAATTTGATGCTTTTCGATTCGGTTCGATTTGATATTTTTAATTTGATTCGAGTCTTTTCGATTCGATTCGATTCTTTTCAATTCGATTCTTTTCGATTCGATTCTTTTTGATTCGATTCATTTCGATTCGATTCGATTCTTTTCAATCCGATTTGATGCTTTTCCATTTGATCTGATTTGTTTCATTTCGATTCTTTTCGATTCATTTCGATTCTTTTCGATTCCATTAAATTTGATTCGATTCTTTTCGATTCGATTAGATTCTTTTCGATTTGATTCCATTCAGTTCGATTCTTTTCGATTCGATTGGATTCTTTTCGATTTGATTCAATTCTTTGGATTCGATTTGATTTGATTCTTTTCGATTCGATTCAATACGATTCTTTTCATTTCGATTCTAATCGATTCTCTTCGATTCAATTTGTTTCGATTCGTTTCGATTCTATTCGAATTTTTTCGATTCTATTCTATTCGATTCATTTTGAATCATTTCGATTTGATTCTGTTCGAGTGGTTTCTATTAGATTCTTTTCGATTTGATTCAATTCGATTCGAGTCTTTTTGATTCGAGTCTTTTCGACTCGATTCAATTCAATACGATTCTTTTAGATTCGATTCGATTCGATTGTTTTCGTTTCGATTCGACTTTTTTTGATTCGATTCTTTTCGATTCGATTGTTTTCAATTCGATTGATTCGATTCTTTTCAATTCTATGCTATTCAAAGCGATTCTTTTGTATTTGATTCGATTCGATTGTTTTCTTTTTGATTCGGTTCGATTCGTTTCTTTTCGATTCGATTCAATTCTTTTCGATTCGATTCTTTTCGATTCGATTTGATTCTTTTCGATTCGATTCTATTCTATTCTTTTGTATTCCATCGAATCGATTCGTTTTGATTGAATTCGATTCTTTTCGATTCGATTCAATTAGATTATTTTCGATTGGATTCAATTTGTTTCGATTCGAATCAATTTGATTCTTTTCGATTGGATTCCATTCGATTCCTTTCGATTTGATTCAATTCGATTCTTTTCGATTCTATTCATTTCGATGATTTTCGTTGAGATTAGATTCTTTTCGATTTGATTTTTTTCGGTTCGAGTCGATTCATTTCGCTTATTTTGGTTACAATCAATTCAATTTGATTCTTTTTGATTTGATTTGATTCTATTCGATTTCTTTCGATTCTATTCTATTGTATTCTTTTCGATTCGATTCCATTCAATCCGATTCTTTTCGATTCGATTCGATTGTTTTAGATTTGATTCCATTCTTTCGATTCTATTTGATATGATTCTTTTCGATTCGATTTGATACGATACTTTTTATTTTGATTCGAATCGATTCTCTTCGGTTCGATTCGTTTTGATTTTCGATTCAATTCTATTCGAATTTTTTCGATTTGATTCGATTCGATTCTTTTAGATTCTACTTGATTTGTTTCTTTTCGATTTGTTTTGATTCGATTCTTTTTGATTCATCTCGATTCGATTCGATTCTTTTGTTTCTTTTTTTATTTTTTTTATTTTTTTTATTCTTTTGTTTCGATTCGATTATTTTCAATTCGAATCTTTTCGTTACATGGAATTCGATTCTTTTCGTTTGATTCTTTATGATTTTTTTCAACGCGATTCAATTCGATTCTTTTTTTATGATAGTCACAGAGAGAGAGAGGCAGAGACACAGGCAGAGGGAGTAGCAGGCTCCATGCACCGGGTGCCCGATGTGGGATTCGATCCCGGGTCTCCAGGAACGCGCCCTGGGCAAAGGCACGCGCTAAACAGCTGTGCCACCCAGGGATCCCTCAATTCGATTCTTTTTTATTCGAATCTATTCGATTCTTTTTGATTCGATTTGATTCTATTCGTTTTTTTCGATTTGATTCGATTAGTTCCTTTTTGATTCAATTCAATTCATTTCTTTTGATTCAAATCAATTCGATTCTTTTGGATTCGATTCGATTCTTTTGGATTCGATTCTTTTGGATTCGAATCTAGTAGAATCTTTTCATTTCGATCGGATTCATTTCAATTCGATTCTTTTCGATTCGAATGTTTTCGAATCAATTCGATACTTTTTGATTCGATTCGATTCTTTTCGTGTCGATTTGATTCTTTTCGATTCGATTCTTTTCTATTTGAATCGATTCGATTCTTTTCATTTCTATTCGATTTGATTCAATTCGATTCTTTTCGATCAATTCAATTTGATTGTTTTCGATTTGATTCGATTCGATTCTTTTCTATTCTATTCAATTCGATTATTTTCCATTCGATGATGCAATTGGATTCTTTTTGATTCGATTCGATTCTTTTCGATTCGATTCGACTCGATTTCATGCTTTTTGATTCGATTCGACTAGAATTTAATCGACTGATTCAATTTGATTCTTTTCTTTTCGGTTGGATTCTTTTCTATTCGATTTTTTTCTATTCAATTCGATTCTTTCATTTGATTCGATTCGATTCGATTCAATTCGATTCAATTCTTTTCGTTTCAAATCGATTCGTTTCAATTCGAGTCTTTTCAATTTGATGCTTTTCGATTCGGTTCGATTTGATATTTTTATTTTGATTCGAGTCTTTTCGATTCGATTCGATTCTTTTCAATCCGATTTGATGCTTTTCCATTTGATCTGATTTGTTTCATTTCGATTCTTTTCGATTCAATTCGATTCTTTTCGATTCCATTAAATTTGATTCGATTCTTTTTGATTCGATTAGATTCTTTTCGATTTGATTCCATTCAGTTCGATTCTTTTTGACTCAAGTGGATTCTTTTCGATTTGATTCAATTCTTTCGATTCGATTTGATTTGATTTGATTCTTTTCGGTTCGATTCAATACGATTCTTTTCATTTCGATTCTAATCGATTCTCTTCGATTCGTTTCGATTCGTTTCGATTCTATTCGATTTTTTTCGATTCTATTCTATTCGATTCATTTTGAATCATTTCAATTTGATTCTGTTCGAGTGGTTTCTATTAGATTCTTTTCGATTTGATTCAATTCGATTCGAGTCTTTTTGATTCGAGTCTTTTCGACTCGATTCAATTCAATACGATTCTTTTAGATTCGATTCGATTCGATTGTTTTCGTTTCGATTCGACTTTTTTTGATTCGATTCTTTTCGATTCGATTGTTTTCAATTCGATTGATTCGATTCTTTTCAATTCTATGCTATTCAAAGCGATTCTTTTGTATTTGATTCGATTCGATTGTTTTCTTTTTGATTCGGTTCGATTCGTTTCCTTTCGATTCGATTCAGTTCTTTTCGATTCGATTCTTTTCAATTCGATTTGATTCTTTTCGATTCTATTCTATTCTATTCTATTCTTTTGTATTCCATTCGAATCAATTCGTTTTGATTGAATTCGATTCTTTTCGATTCGATTCAATTAGATTCTTTTCGATTGGATTCATTTGTTTCGATTCGAATCAATTTGATTCTTTTCGATTGGATTCCATTCGATTCTTTTCGATTTGATTTAATTCGATTCTTTTCGATTCTATTCATTTCGATTATTTTCGTTGAGATTAGATTCTTTTCGATTTGATTTTTTCGGTTCGAGTCGATTCATTTCGCTTATTTTGGTTAGGATCAATTCAATTCGATTGTTTTTGATTTGATTTGATTCTATTCGATTTCTTTCGATTCTATTCTATTGTATTCTTTTCTTTTCCATTCCGTTCAATTCGATTCTTTTCGATTCGATTCGATTGTTTTAGATTTGATTCCATTCTTTCGATTCTATTTGATATGATTCTTTTCGATTCGATTTGATACGATACTTTTTTTTTGATTCGAATCGATTCTCTTCGGTTCGATTCGTTTTGATTCTTTTCGATTCAATTCTATTCGAATTTTTTCGATTTGATTCGATTCGATTCTTTTAGATTCTACTTGATTTGTTTCTTTTCGATTCGTTTTGATTCGATTCTTTTTGATTCATGTCGATTCAATTCGATTCTTTTGTTTCTTTTATTTAATTTTTATTTTTTTTTGATTCTTTTGTTTCGATTCGATTCTTTTCAATTCGAATCTTTTCGTTACATGGAATTCGATTCTTTTCGTTTGATTCTTTATGATTTTTTTCAACGCGATTCAATTCGATTCTTTTTTCATGATAGTCACAGAGAGAGAGAGAGGCAGAGACACAGGCAGAGGGAGAAGCAGGCTCCATGCACCAGGAGCCTGATGTGGGATTCGATCCCGGGTCTCCAGGAACGCGCCCTGGGCGAAAGGCAGGCGCTAAACCGCTGCGCCACCCAGGGATCCCTCAATTCGATTCTTTTTTATTCGAATTTTTCAATTCTTTTTGATTCGATTTAATTCTATTCGAGATTTTTCGATTTGATTCAATTAGTTCTTTTTGATTCAATTCAATTCATTTCTTTTGATTCAAATCAATTCGATTCTTTTGGATTCGATTCTTTTGGATTCGAATCGAGTGGATTCTTTTCATTGCGATCGGATTCATTTCAATTCGATTCTTTTCGATTCGATTGTTTTCAATTCGATTGATTCGATTCTTTTCAATTCTATGCTATTCAAAGCGATTCTTTTGTATTTGATTCGATTCGATTGTTTTCTTTTTGATTCGATTCGATTCGTTTCTTTTCGATTCGATTCTTTTCGATTCGATTTGATTCTTTTCGATTCTATTCTATTCTATTCTTTTCTATTCCATTCGAATCGATTCGTTTTGATTGAATTCGATTCTTTTCGATTCGATTCAATTAGATTCTTTTCGATTGGATTCAATTTGTTTCGATTCGAATCAATTTGATTCTTTTCGATTGGATTTCATTCGATTCTTTTCGATTTGAATCAATTCGATTCTTTTCGATTCTATTCATTTCGATTATTTTCGTTTAGGTTAAATTCTTTTCGATTTGATTTTTCGGTTCGAGTCGATTCATTTCGCTTATTTTGGTTAGGATCAATTCAATTCGATTCTTTTTGATTTGATTTGATTCTATTCGATTTCTTTCGATTCTATTCTATACTTTTCGATTCTATTCCATTCAATCCGATTCTTTTCGATTCGATTCGATTACATTCTTTTCGATTGGATTCATTTTGTTTCGATTCGAATCAATTTGATTCTTTTCGATTGGATTCCATTCGATTCTTTTCGATTTGATTCAATTCGATTCTTTTCGATTCTATTCATTTCGATGATTTTCGTTGAGATTAGATTCTTTTCGATTTGATTTTTTTCGGTTCGAGTCGATTCATTTCGCTTATTTTGGTTACGATCAATTCAATTCGATTCTTTTTTATTTGATTTGATTCTATTCGATTTCTTTCGATTCTATTCTATTGTATTCTTTTCGATTCGATTCCATTCAATCCGATTCTTTTCGATTCGATTCGATTGTTTTAGATTTGATTCCATTCTTTCGATTCTTTTTGATATGATTCTTTTCGATTCGATTTGATACGATACTTTTTATTTTGATTCGAATCGATTCTCTTCGGTTCGATTCGTTTTGATTCTTTTCGATTCAATTCTATTCGAATTTTTTCGATTTGATTCGATTCGATTCTTTTAGATTCTACTTGATTTGTTTCTTTTCGATTCGTTTTGATTCGATTCTTTTTGATTCATGTCGATTCGATTCGATTCTTTTGTTTAGATTCGATTCTTTTCAATTCGAATCTTTTCGTTACATGGAATTCGATTCTTTTCGATTTGATTCTTTATGATTTTTTTCAACGCGATTCAATTCGATTCTTTTTTTTATGATAGTCACAGAGAGAGACAGAGAGGCAGAGACAGAGGCAGAGGGAGAAGCAGGCTCCATGCACCGGCAGCCCGATGTGGGATTCGATCCCGTGATTCCAGGAACGTGCCCTGGGCCAAAGGCAGGCGCTAAACCGCTGCGCCACCCAGAGATCCCTCAATTCGATTCTTTTTTATTCGAATCTATTCCATTCTTTTTGATTCGATTTGATTCTATTCGTTTTTTTCGATTTGATTCGATTAGATCCTTTTTGATTCAATTCAATTCATTTCTTCTGATTCGATTCAATTCGATTCTTTTGGATTCGATTCGATTCTTTTGGATTCGATTCTTTTGGATTCGAATCGAGTAGATTCTTTTCATTTCGATCGGATTCATTTCAATTCGATTCTTTTCGATTCGAATGTTTTCGAATCAATTCGATACTTTTTGATTCGATTCGATTCTTTTCGTGTCGATTTGATTCTTTTCGATTCGATTCTTTTCTATTTGAATCGATTCGATTCTTTTCATTTCGATTCGATTTGATTCAATTCGATTCTTTTCGATCAATTCAATTTGATTGTTTTCGATTTGATTCGATTCGATTCTTTTCGGTTCTATTCAATTCGATTAGTTTCCATTCGATGATGCAATTGGATTCTTTTCGATTCGAGTCGATACGATTCGATTCTTTTTGATTAGATACAATTCGATTCTTTTCGATTCGATTCTTTTCGATTCGATTCGACTCGATTTCATTCTTTTAGATTCGATTCGACTAGAATTTAATCAACTGATTCAATTTGATTCTTTTCTTTTCGGTTCGATTCTTTTCTATTCGATTTTTTTCTACTCAATTCGATTCTTTCAATTCGATTCGATTCGATTCTTTTCCTTTCAAATCGATTCGTTTCAATTCGAGTCTTTTCAATTTGAATCTTTGCGATTCGATTCGATTTGATATTTTTAATTCGATTCGAGTCTTTTCGATTCGATTCGATTCTTTTCAATTCGATTCTTTTCGATTCGAGTCTTTTTGATTCGATTCATTTCGATTCGATTCGATTCTTTTCAATTCGATTTGATGCTTTTCCATTTGATCTGATTTGTTTCATTTCGATTCTTTTCGATTCAATTCGATTCTTTTCGATTCCATTAAATTTGATTCGATTCTTTTCGATTCGATTAGATTCTTTTCGATTTGATTCCATTCAGTTCGATTCTTTTCGATTCGATTGGATTCTTTTCGATTTGATTCAATTCTTTCGATTCGATTTGATTTGATTCTTTTCGATTCGATTCAATACGATTCTTTTCATTTCGATTCTAATCGATTCTCTTCGATTCAATTCGTTTCGATTCGTTTCGATTCGTTTCGATTTTTTCGATTCTATTCTATTCGATTCATTTTGAATCATTTCGATTTGATTCTGTTCGAGTGGTTTCTATTAGATTCTTTTCGATTTGATTCAATTCGATTCGAGGTTTTTTGATTCGAGTCTTTTCGACTCGATTTAATTCAATACGATTCTTTTAGATTCGATTCGATTCGATTGTTTTCGTTTCGATTCGACTTTTTTTGATTCGATTCTTTTCGATTCGATTGTTTTTAATTCGATTGATTCGATTCTTTTCAATTCTATGCTATTCAAAGCGATTCTTTTGTATTTGATTCGATTCGATTGTTTTCTTTTTGATTCGGTTCGACTCGTTTCTTTTCGATTCGAATCTTTTCGATTCGATTTGATTCTTTTCGATTCGATTCTTTTCGATTCGACTTGATTCTTTTCGATTCTATTCTATTCTATTCTTTTCTATTCCATTCGAATCGATTCGTTTTGATTGAATTCGATTCTTTTCGATTCGATTCAATTAGATTCTTTTCGATTGGATTCAATTTGTTTCGATTCGAATCAATTTGATTCTTTTCGATTGGATTCCATTCGATTCTTTTCGATTTGATTCAATTCGATTCTTTTCGATTCTATTCATTTCGATGATTTTCGTTGAGGTTAGATTCTTTTCGATTTGATTTTTTCGGTTCGAGTCGATTCATTTCGCTTATTTTGGTTAGGATCAAATTAATTCGATTCTTTGTGATTTGATTTGATTCTATTCGATTTCTTTCGATTCTATTCTATTCTTTTCGATTCTATTCCATTCAATCCGATTCTTTTCGATTCGATTCGATTGTTTTAGATTTGATTCCATTCTTTCGATTCTATTTGATATGATTCTTTTCGATTCGATTTGATACGATACTTTTTATTTTGATTCGAATCGATTCTCTTCGGTTCGATTTGTTTTGATTCTTTTCGATTCAATTTTATTCGAATTTTTTCGATTTGATTCGATTCGATTCTTTTAGATTCTACTTGTTTTGTTTCTTTTCGATTCGTTTTGATTCGATTCTTTTTGATTCATGTCGATTCGATTCGATTCTTTTGTTTCGATTCGATTCTTTTCAATTCGAATCTTTTCGTTACATGGAATTCGATTCTTTTCGATTTGATTCTTTATGATTTTTTTCAACGCGATTCAATTCGATTCTTTTTTTTATGATAGTCACAGAGAGAGACAGAGAGGCAGAGACACAGGCAGAGGGAGAAGCAGGCTCCATGCACCGGGAGCCCGATGTGGGATTCGATCCCGTGATTCCAGGATCGTGCCCTGGGCCAAAGGCAGGCGCTAAACCGCTGTGCCACCCAGAGATCCCTCAATTCGATTCTTTTTTATTCGAATCTATTCGATTCTTTTTGATTCGATTTGATTCTATTCGTTTTTTTCGATTTGATTCGATTAGTTCCTTTTTGATTCAATTCAATTCATTTCTTCTGATTCGATTCAATTCGATTCTTTTGGATTCGATTCGATTCTTTTGGATTCGATTCTTTTGGATTCGAATGGAGTAGATTCTTTTCATTTCGATCGGATTCATTTCAATTCGATTCTTTTCGATTCGAATGTTTTCGAATCAATTCGATACTTTTTGATTCGATTCGATTCTTTTCATGTCGATTTGATTCTTTTCGATTCGATTCTTTTCTATTTGAATCGATTCGATTCTTTTCATTTCGATTCGATTTGATTCAATTCGATTCTTTTCGATCAATTCAATTTGATTGTTTTCGTTTGATTCTTTTCGATTCTTTTCTATTCTATTCAATTCGATTAGTTTCCATTCGATGATGCAATTGGATTCTTTTCAATTCGAGTCGATACGATTCGATTCTTTTTGATTAGATACGATTCGATTCTTTTTGATTCGATTCGATTCTTTTCGATTCGATTCGACTCGATTTCATTCTTTTTGATTCGATTCGACTAGAATTTAATCGACTGATTCAATTTGATTCTTTTCTTTTCGGTTCGATTAGATTCTTTTCGATTTGATTCCATTCAGTTCGATTCTTTTCGATTCGATTGGATTCTTTTCGATTTGATTCAATTCTTTCGATTCCATTTGATTTGATTCTTTTCGATTCGATTCAATACGATTTTTTTCATTTCGATTCTAATCGATTCTCTTCGATTCAATTCGTTTCGATTCGTTTCGATTCTATTCGAATTTTTTCGATTCTATTAAATTTGATTCGATTCTTTTCGATTCGATTAGATTCTTTTCGATTTGATTCAATTCGATTCGAGTCTTTTTGATTCGAGTCTTTTCGACTCGATTCAATTCAATACGATTCTTTTAGATTCGATTCGATTCGATTGTTTTCGTTTCGATTCGACTTTTTTTGATTCGATTCGTTTCGATTTGATTGTTTTCAATTCGATTGATTCGATTCTTTTCAATTCTATGCTATTCAAAGCGATTCTTTTGTATTTGATTCGATTCCATTGTTTTCTTCTTGATTCGGTTCGATTCGTTTCTTTTCGATTCGATTCAATTCTTTTCGATTCGATTCTTTTCGATTCTATTTGATTCTTTTCGATTCTATTCTATTCTTTTCTATTCCATTCGAATCGATTCGTTTTGATTGAATTCGATTCTTTTCGATTCGATTCAATTAGATTCTTTTCGATTGGATTCAATTTGTTTCGATTCGAATCAATTTGATTCTTTTCGACTGGATTCCATTCGATTCCTTTCGATTTGATTCAATTCGATTCTTTGCGATTCTATTCATTTCGATTATTTTCGTTGAGATTAGATTCTTTTCGATTTGATTTTTTCGGTTTGAGTCGATTCATTTTGCTTATTTTGGTTAGGATCAATTCAATTCGATTCTTTTTGATTTGATTTGATTCTATTCGATTTCTTTCGATTCTATTCTATTGTATTCTTTTCTTTTCCATTCCGTTCAATTCGATTCTTTTCGATTCGATTGTTTTAGATTTGATTCCATTCTTTCGATTCTATTTGATATGATTCTTTTCGATTCGATTTGATACGATACTTTTTATTTTGATTCGAATCGATTCTCTTCGGTTCGATTCGTTTTGATTTTTTTCGATTCAATTCTATTCGAATTTTTTCGATTTGATTCGATTCGATTCTTTTGGATTCTACTTGATTTGTTTCTTTTCGATTCGTTTTGATTCGATTCTTTTTGATTCATGTCGATTCGATTCGATTCTTTTGTTTCGATTCGATTCTTTTCAATTCGAATCTTTTCGTTACATGGAATTCGATTCTTTTCGATTTGATTCTTTATGATTTTTTTCAACGCGATTCAATTCGATTCTTTTTTTATGATAGTCACAGAGAGAGACAGAGAGGCAGACACACAGGCAGAGGGAGAAGCAGGCTCCATGCACCGGGAGCCCAATGTGGGATTCGATCCCGTGATTCCAGGAACGTGCCCTGGGCCAAAGGCAGGCGCTAAACCGCTGCGCCACCCAGAGATCCCTCAATTCGATTCTTTTTTATTTGAATCTATTCGATTCTTTTTTATTCGATTTGATTCTATTCGTTTTTTTCGATTTGATTCGATTAGTTCCTTTTTGATTCAATTCAATTCATTTCTTCTGATTCGATTCAATTCGATTCTTTTGGATTCGATTCGATTCTCTTGGATTCGATTCTTTTGGATTCGAATCCAGTAGATTTTTTTAATTCGATCGGATTCATTTCAATTCGATTCTTTTCGATTCGAATGTTTTCGAATCAATTCGATACTTTTTGATTCGATTCGATTCTTTTCGTGTCGATTTGATTCTTTTCGATTCAATTCTTTTCTATTTGAATCGATTCGATTCTTTTCATTTCGATTCGATTTGATTCAATTCGATTCTTTTCGATCAATTCAATTTGATTGTTTTCGATTTGATTCGATTCGATACTTTTCTATTCTATTCAATTCGATTATTTTCCATTCGATGATGCAGTTGGATTCTTTTTGATTCGATTCGATTCTTTTCGATTCGATTCGACTCGATTTCATTCTTTTTGATTCGATTCGACTAGAATTTAATCGACTGATTCAATTTGATTCTTTTCTTTTCGGTTCGATTCTTTTCTATTCGATTTTTTTCTATTCAATTCGATTCTTTCAATTCGATTCGATTCGATTCGATTCTTTTCGTTTCAAATCGATTCGTTTCAATTCGAGTCTTTTCAATTCGAATCTTTGCGATTCGATTTGATATTTTTAATTCGATTCGAGTCTTTTCGATTCGATTGGATTCTTTTCAATTCGATTCTTTTCGATTCGATTCTTTTTGATTCGATTCATTTCGATTCGATTCGATTCTTTTCAATTCGATTTGATGCTTTTCCATTTGATCTGATTTGTTTCATTTCGATTCTTTTCGATTCAATTCGATTCTTTTCAATTCCATTAAATTTGATTCGATTCTTTTCGATTCGATTCTTTTCGATTTGATTCCATTCAGTTCGATTCTTTTCGATTCGATTGGATTCTTTTCGATTTGATTCAATTCTTTCGATTCGATTTGATTTGATTCTTTTCGATTCGATTCAATACGATTCTTTTCATTTCGATTCTAATCGATTCTCTTCGATTCAATTCGTTTCGATTCTTTTTGATTCTATTCGAATTTTTTCGATTCTATTCTATTCGATTCATTTTGAATCATTTCGATTTGATTCTGTTCGAGTGGTTTCTATTAGATTCTTTTCGATTTGATTGAATTCGATTCGAGTCTTTTTGATTCGAGTCTTTTCGACTCGATTCAATTCAATACGATTCTTTTAGATTCGATTCGATTCGATTGTTTTCAATTCGATTGATTCGATTCTTTTCAATTCTATGCTATTCAAAGCGAGTCTTTTGTATTTGATTCGATTCGATTGTTTTCTTTTTGATTCGGTTCGATTCGTTTCTTTTCGATTCGATTCAATTCTTTTCGATTCAATTCTTTTCGATTCGATTTGATTCTTTTCGATTCTATTCTATTCTATTCTTTTGTATTCCATTCGAATCGATTCGTTTTGATTGAATTCGATTCTTTTCGATTCTATTCAATTAGATTCTTTTCGATTGGATTCAATTTGTTTCGATTCGAATCAATTTGATTCTTTTCGATTTGATTCAATTCGATTCTTTTCGATTCTATTCATTTCGATGATTTTCGTTGAGATTAGATTCTTTTCGATTTGATTTTTTCGGTTCAAGTCGATTCATTTCGCTTCTTTTGGTTAGGATCAATTCAATTCGATTCTTTTTGATTTAATTTGATTCTATTCGATTTCTTTCGATTCTATTGTATTCTTTTCGATTCTATTCCATTCAATCCGTTTCTTTTCGATTCGATTCGATTGTTTTAGATTTGATTCCATTCTTTCGATTCTATTTGATATGATTCTTTTCGATTCGATTCAATACGATTCTTTTCATTTCGAGTCTAATCGATTCTCTTCGATTCAATTCGTTTCGATTCGTTTCGATTCTATTCGATTTTTTTCGATTCTATTCTATTCGATTCATTTTGAATCATTTCGATTTGATTCTGTTCGAGTGGTTTCTATTAGATTCTTTTCGATTTGATTCAATTCGATTCGAGTCTTTTTGATTCGAGTCTTTTCGACTCGATGCAATTCAATACGATTCTTTTAGATTCGATTCGATTGTTTTCGTTTCGATTCGACTTTTTTTGATTCGATTCTTTTCGATTCGATTGTTTTCAATTCGATTGATTCGATTCTTTTCAATTCTATGCTATTCAAAGCGATTCTTTTGTATTTGATTCGATTCGATTGTTTTCTTTTTGATTCGGTTCGATTCGTTTCTTTTCGATTCGAGTCATTTCTTTTCGATTCGATTCTTTTCGATTCGATTTGATTCTTTTCGATTCTATTCTATTCTATTCTTTTCTATTCCATTCGAATCGATTCGTTTTGATTGAATTCGATTCTTTTCGATTCGATTCAATTAGATTCTTTTCGATTGGATTCAATTTGTTTCGATTCGAATCAATTTGATTCTTTTCGATTGGATTCCATTCGATTCTTTTCGATTTGATTCAATTCGATTTTTTTCGATTCTATTCATTTCGATGATTTTCGTGGAGATTAGATTCTTTTCGATTTGATTTTTTTCGGTTCGAGTCGATTCATTTCGCTTATTTTGGTTAGGATCAATTCAATTGATTCTTTTTGATTTGATTTGATTCTATTCGATTTCTTTCGATTCTATTCTATTGTATTCTTTTCGATTCCATTCCGATCAATTCGATTCTTTTCGATTCGATTCGATTGTTTTAGATTTGATTCCATTCTTTCGATTCTATTTGATATGATTCTTTTCGATTCGATTTGATACGATACTTTTTATTTTGATTCGAATCGATTCTCTTCGGTTCGATTCGTTTTGATTCTTTTCGATTCAATTCTATTCGAATTTTTTCGATTTGATTCGATTCGATTCTTTTAGATTCTACTTGATTTGTTTCTTTTCGATTCGTTTTGATTCGATTCTTTTTGATTCATGTCGATTCGATTCGATTATTTTGTATCTTTTTTTTAATTTTTTTTATTTTTTTTTATTCTTTTGTTTCGATTCGATTCTTTTCAATTCGAATCTTTTCTTTACATGGAATTCGATTCTTTTCGTTTGATTCTTTATGATTTTTTTCAACGCGATTCAATTCGATTCTTTTTTTTATGATAGTCACAGAGAGAGACAGAGAGGCAGAGACACAGTCAGAGGGAGAAGCAGGCTCCATGCACCGGGAGCCGGATGTGGGATTCGATCCCGGGTCTCCAGGATCGCGCCCTGGGCCAAAGGCAGGCGCTAAACCGCTGCGCCACCCAGGGATCCCTCAATTCGATTCTTTTTTATTCGAATCTATTCGATTCTTTTTGATTCGATTTGATTCTATTCTATTTTTTTCGATTTGATTCGATTAGTTCTTTTTGATTCAATTCAATTCATTTCTTTTGATTCAATTCAATTCGATTCTTTTGGATTCGATTCGATTCTTTTGGATTCGATTCTTTTGGATTCGAATCGAGTGGATTCTTTTCATTGCAATCGGATTCATTTCAATTCGATTCTTTTCGATTCGAATGTTTTCGAATCAATTCGATACTTTCTGATTCGATTCGATTCTTTTCGTGTCGATTTGATTCCTTTCGATTCGATTCTTTTCTATTTGAATCGATTCGATTCTTTTCATTTCGATTCGATTTGATTCAATTCGATTCTTTTCGATCAATTCAATTTGATTGTTTTCGATTTGATTCGATTCGATTCTTTTCTATTCTATTCAATTCGATTATTTTCCATTCGATGAAGCAATTGGATTCTTTTCGATTCGATTCGATTCTTTTCGATTCGATTCGACTCGATTTCATGCTTTTTGATTCGATTCGACTAGAATTTAATCGACTGATTCAATTTGATTCTTTTCTTTTCGGTTGGATTCTTTTCTATTCGATTTTTTTCTATTCAATTCGATTCTTTCAATTCAATTCGATTCGATTCGATTCAATTCTTTTCGTTTCAAATCGATTCGTTTTAATTCGAGTCTTTTCAATTTGATGCTTTTCGATTCGGTTCGATTTGATATTTTTAATTTGATTCGAGTCTTTTCGATTCGATTCGATTCTTTTCAATTCGATTCTTTTCGATTCGAGTCTTTTTGATTCGATTCTTTTCGATTCGATTAGATTCTTTTCACTCCGATTTGATGCTTTTCCATTTGATCTCATTTGTTTCATTTCGATTCTTTTCGATTCAATTCGATTCTTTTCGATTCCATTAAATTTGATTCGATTCTTTTCGATTCGATTAGATTCTTTTCGATTTGATTCCATTCAGTTCGATTCTTTTCGATTCGATTGGATTCTTTTCGATTTGATTCAATTCTTTCGATTCGATTTGATTTGATTTGATTCTTTTCGGTTCGATTCAATACGAATCTTTTCATTTCGATTCTAATCGATTCTCTTCGATTCGTTTCGATTCGTTTCGATTCTATTCGATTTTTTTCAATTCTATTCTATTCGATTAATTTTGAATCATTTCGATTTGATTCTGTTCGAGTGGTTTCTATTAGATTCTTTTCGATTTGATTCAATTCGATTCGGGTCTTTTTGATTCGAGTCTTTTCGACTCGATTCAATTCAATACGATTCTTTTAGATTCGATTCGATTCGATTGTTTTCGTTTCGATTCGACTTTTTTTGATTCGATTCTTTTCGATTCGATTGTTTTCAATTCGATTGATTCGATTCTTTTCAATTCTATGCTATTCAAAGCGATTCTTTTGTATTTGATTCGATTCGATTGTTTTCTTTTTGATTCGGTTCGATTCGTTTCTTTTCGATTCGAGTCAATTCTTTTCGATTCGATTCTTTTCGATTCGATTTGATTCTTTTCGATTCTATTCTATTCTATTCTTTTCTATTCCATTCGAATCGATTCGTTTTGATTGAATTCGATTCTTTTCGATTCGATTCAATTAGATTATTTTCGATTGGATTCAATTTGTTTCGATTCGAATCAATTTGATTCTTTTAGATTGGATTCCATTCGATTCTTTTCGATGTGATTCATTTCGATTCTTTTCGATTCTATTCATTTCGATGATTTTCGTTGAGATTAGATTCTTTTCGATTTGATTTTTTCGGTTCGAGTCGATTCATTTCGCTTATTTTGGTTAGGATCAATTCAATTCGATTCTTTTTGATTTGATTTGATTCTATTCGATTTCTTTCGATTCTATTCTATTGTATTCTTTTCTTTTCCATTCCGTTCAATTCGATTCTTTTCGATTCGATTCGATTGTTTTAGATTTGATTCCATTCTTTCGATTCTATTTGATATGATTCTTTTCGATTTGATTTGATACGATACTTTTTATTTTGATTCGAATAGATTCTCTTCGGTTCGATTCGTTTTGATTCTTTTCGATTCAATTCTATTCGAATTTTTTCGATTTGATTCGATTCGATTCTTTTGGATTCTACTTGATTTGTTTCTTTTCGATTCGTTTTGATTCGATTCTTTTTGATTCATGTCGATTCGATTCGATTCTTTTGTTTCGATTCGATTCTTTTCAATTCGAATCTTTTCGTTACATGGAATTCGATTCTTTTCGATTTGATTCTTTATGATTTTCTTCAACTCGATTCAATTCGATTCTTTTTTTATGATAGTCACAGAGAGAGACAGAGAGGCAGAGACACAGGCAGAGGGAGAAGCAGGCTCCATGCACCTGGAGCCTGATGTGGGATTCGATCCCGTGATTCCAGGAACGTGCCCTGGGCCAAAGGCAGGCGCTAAACCGCTGCGCCACCCAGAGATCCCTCAATTCGATTCTTTTTTATTCGAATCTATTCGATTCTTTTTGATTCGATTTGATTCTATTCGTTTTTTTCGATTTGATTCGATTAGTTCCTTTTTGATTCAATTCAATTCATTTCTTCTGATTCGATTCAATTCGTTTCTTTTGGATTCGATTCGATTCTCTTGGATTCGATTCTTTTGGATTCGAATCCAGTAGATTCTTTTCATTTGGATCGGATTCATTTCAATTCGATTCTTTTCGATTCGAATGTTTTCGAATCAATTCGATACTTTTTGATTCGATTCGATTCTTTTCGTGTCGATTTGATTCTTTTCGATTCGATTCTTTTCCATTTGAATCGATTCGATTCTTTTCATTTCGATTCGATTTGATTCAATTCGATTCTTTTCGATCAATTCAATTTGATTGTTTTCGATTTGATTCGATTCGATTCTTTTCTATTCTATTCAATTCAATTATTTTCCAATCGATGATGCAATTGGATTCTTTTTGATTCGATTCGATTCTTTTCCATTCGATTCGACTCGATTTCATGCTCTTTGATTCGATTCGACTAGAATTTAATCGACTGATTCAATTTGATTCTTTTCTTTTCGGTTAGATTCTTTTCTATTCGATTTTTTTCTATTCAATTCGATTCTTTCAATTCAATTCGATTCGATTCGATTCGATTCGATTCAATTCTTTTCGTTTCAAATCGATTCGTTTCAATTCGAGTCTTTTCAATTTGATGCTTTTCGATTCAGTTCGATTTGATATTTTTAATTTGATTCGAGTCTTTTCGATTCGATTCGATTCTTTTCAATTCGATTCTTTTCGATTCGATTCTTTTTGATTCGATTCATTTCGATTCGATTCGATTCTTTTCACTCCGATTTGATGCTTTTCCATTAGATCTGATTTGTTTCATTTCGATTCTTTTCGATTCAATTCGATTCTTTTCGATTCCATTAAATTTGATTCGATTCTTTTCGATTCGATTGTATTCTTTTCGATTTGATTCAATTCTTTGGATTCGATTTGATTTGATTCTTTTCGATTCGATTCAATACGATTCTTTTCATTTCGATTCTAATCGATTCTCTTCGATTCATTTCAATTCGTTTCGATTCGTTTCGATTTTTTTCGATTCTCTTCTATTCGATTCATTTTGAATCATTTCGATTTGATTTTGTTCGAGTGGTTTCTATTAGATTCTTTTCGATTTGATTCAATTCGATTCGAGTCTTTTTGATTCTAGTCTTTTCGACTCGATTCAATTCAATACGATTCTTTTAGATTCGATTCGATTCGATTGTTTTCGTTTCGATTCGACTTTTTTTGATTCGATTCTTTTCGATTCGATTGTTTTCAATTCGATAGATTCTAGAGTGGTACCAGATTCACCTGGTCTAGGTGACATCCAGATGGGGACCAGAGTCTCCAGATCCAGGTGAAGCCCAGGTGGGGACCAGAGTCACTAGGTCCAGATGAGGCCCAGGTGAGTACCAGAGTTACCAGGTACACGTGAGGCCCCGGTGGGGATCAGAGGCAACAGGTCCATGTGAGGCCGGCTTGGGGACCATGGTCAACATGTCTACATGAGGCCCAGGTGTGGAAAACTGTAAGCAGGTCCAGGTGAGTCCCCCGTGCCGACAAGAGTCACCACGTCCAGGTGAGTCCCAGGTGTGAATCAGGATCACAAGGTACAGGAGAGGACCTTGTAAGATCCAGAGTCAACAGTTCGACGTCAGGCGCAGGTGGCAAAAAGTGTCAGCAGGTCCAACTCAGGCCAAAGTGTGTTCCACAATCACTAGGGCACGGTGAGACCCAGAGGGGGACCAGAGTGACCTGGTCCAGGTGAGGTCCAGTTGTGGAACACAGACACCGGGTCCCAATTTTGCCCAGTAGAGGACCATGGTCAACAGGCCCAGGTGAGGCCCAGATGACGACCGGAGTCCCCAAATCCAGGTGAAGCACTGGTGGGGACCACAGTCACCGGATCCAGAGTAGTCTCAGGTGCAGACCAGAATCACCAGGTCCAGGTGAGGTGCAGGTGGCAACCACACTCACCAGGTCCCGGTGAGGCCCTGGTGGGGACCAGAGTCACGAGGTACATGAGAAGCTAGAAACACTTCAGCCACCAAGTCCACATGATGTCCATGTGGGAGCGAGAATCACCAGTTAAAGGTGAGGACCAGGTGGGGATCCGACTCAACATGTCCAGGTGAGACCCAGGTGGGATCCAGTGTCACCATGTCCAGGTGTGGCCCAGGTGAAGACCAGAGTTAATAGTTCTGGCTGTGTCACTGTTAGTGAACAGTGTAACCATATCCTGATGCTACCCAGGTCGGTACCGGAGACACCAGGTCTTGGTGAGGCCTAGGTTGGACCAGAGATATGAGGTCCAGGTGATGTCCCGAAGGGAACCACAGTCACCAGGTCAGGTGAGGCCATGCTCCGGATCAGAGTCACCAGTTACAGGTGAGGCCCAGGTGGAGCCAGAGTCACCTGGGACAGAAGAGGCCAAAGTCAGGAACAGAGTTACAAGGATCAGGTCAGTCTCAGTGGGGAATAGAGTAACCATGTCCCGAAGATGCCCAGGTAGGAACCAGAGTCACCAGGTCCAAATGAGGCCCAGATGGAGCAAATTCACTAGGTCCTCTTGAGGCCCAGTTCAGGACCAGTGACACCAGATCTGGTTGATGCCTAGAGGGGTACCAGAATCACCTGGTCCAGATGACATCCAGATTGTAACAAGAGACACCAGGTCAGGGATAGGCCCAGAGAGGTTCCAGAGTCATCATATCCAGGTGAGGCTCAGGTGAGGAACAGAGTCACCAGGTAACAATGATGCCCAGGTGAGGACCAGATCACCAGATCTGGGTGATGCGCAGATAGGATCAGAGTCACCAGTTCCAGGTGAGGCCAAGAATGAGTCCACAGCAATGAGGTTCTGGTGGGGAACAAAGTCACCAGGACTGGGTGAGGCCCAGATGGGGACCAGATTCACCAGGTCCAGGTGAGGCCCAGGTGGTGACCAGAGTCCCCGGGTCTGGGAGAGGACCAGGTAAGGACCAGATTCACCAGGTGCAAGAGGCCCACGTGGGGACCTGAGTCACCAGCTATGTGTGAGGCCCAAGTGGCTTCCCCACTCACCAGGTCCAGGTTAGGCCAACCGGCAGGCCAGAGTCACCAGATCCAGGTGAGGCCATAGTGGGGACTAGAGTCACCAGGTAAATGTGAGTCTACAAGAACACCACAGTCACCAGGTCCAGGTGTGGTTCATGTGGGAACGAGAGTCACCAGGTCCAGGTGAGACCTAGGTGGGGACCACACTCACCAGGTCCAGATTGAGGCCTAGGTGGGGGGACCAGATTCATCAGGAGCCGTTGAGGCCAAAGAGTGGAGCAAAGTTATCATGTCCAGGTGAGGCCCAGGTGGGGAACAGAGTAACCATGTCCCATTGATGCCAGGTCGGAAAAGAGTCAAAAGGTCCAGACGAGGCCAAAGTGAGGAGTAGATTCACCAGGACCAGTTGAGGCCCAGTTGAGGACCAGTGTCCCCAGCTCCGGGTGATTCCCAGAGGGGGACCAGAGTCAACCGGTTCTGGTGTTATCCAGATGGGGACCAGAGTCACCACGTCAGGATGAGGCCCATGGGGGACGACAATCCATAGGTCTAGGTGAGGCCACGATGTGGAACTAAGAAAGCAGGTCCCATGATGCCCATATGAGTTCCTGAGTCACCAGGTCCAGGTGAGGTCCCTGTGGGAACCAGTCACCTGGTACAGGTGAGGCCCAGGTGGGACCACAGTCACTAGGTCCAGGTGAGGCCCAGGTATATAAGAGAGTATCCAGGTCCCAATGATGCCCAGGTAAGGACCAGAGTCAACAGGTCCAGGAGAGGTCCAAATATGGATCACAGTCATTGTGTTTCAGGTGAGGCCAGATGGAGACCACAGGAACCAGGTCCAGGAGAGCCCCATATGGGAACCAGAGCCACCAGATCCTTGTAAGTCCAGGTGGTACCACAGTCACAAAATCCAGGTGAGGCGCAGGTGGCAACAGGATTCACCGAGTCCAGGTGAGGCCAGGTGGCAACCAGTCACCAGATCCAGGTGAGGACGAGCTAAGGACCAGATTCACCAGGCCCAAATGAAGCCAAAGGGGTGACAAGTGTCAGCAGGTTAGAGTGAGTCCCAGAGGGGGAACCAGAGTAACCAGTTTAGTTTGAGGCCCAGAATGGGACCAGAGGTCCCTGGTCAGAGTGAGTCCCAGGTGTGGAATAGAGTATCCAGGTCCCAATGATGCCTGGGTGAGGACCAGAGTCACTAGGACCATGCAGGCCCAGATGGGGTACAGAATCACTAGGTCCAGGTGAGGCATAGAATAAAACCACAGTCACCAGTATCAGGTGAGCCCCATGTGGGAACCAGAGCCACTCTATCCAGCTGAGTAGTAGGTCCATGTGAGGCCCACGTGAGGACCAGATTCATCAGGTCGAATTGAGGCATGCTGAGGACAAGAGTCACCAGGTATAGGTGCGGCCTAATTGGGGCAACATTCAGCAGTTCTGAGTTAGGTCAAATGGGGACGAGAGACGCCAGGTCCAGGTGAGGCCAAACTGAGGACCAGAGTCACCAGATCCAGGTGAGGTCCATGTTTGAAAGAGAGTCACCAGGTCCAGCAGAGGTGCAGTTGGGGACCAGAGTCACCAGATCCTCGTAAAATCCAGGTGGGGACCAGAGTCACCAGATCCAGGTGAAGCCCAGGTGCGGACCAGAGTCACGAGGTCCAGTATAGGCCCAGGTGAGGACCAGAGTTACAAGGTACACGTGAGGCCCCGGTGGGGATCAGAGGCAACAGGTCCATGTGAGGCCGGCTTGGGGACCATGGTCAACAGGTCTACTTGAGGCCCAGGTGTGGAACACAGTAAGCAGGTCCAGGTGAGTCCCCGGTTGGGACAAGTGTCACCACGTCCAGTTGAGGAGCAGGGGGGTAAAAGGATCACCAGGTACAGGGGAGGCCCTTGAAAGAACCAGAGTCAACAGTTCGAGGTCTGGCGTAGGTGGCAACAAGGGTCAGCAGGTCCAAGTCAGGCCAAAGTGGGGTTCACAGTCACTAGGGCACGGTGACACACAGAGGAGGACCAGAGTGACCTGGTCGAGGTGAGGTCCAGTTGTGGAACACAGTCACCGTGTCCCAATTTTGCCCAGTTGAGGACCATGGTCAAAAGGGCCATGTGAGGCCCAGATGGGGACCGGAGTCCCCAAATCCATGTGAAGCCCAGGTGGGGACCACAGTCACCCGATCCAGGGTAGTCTCAGGTGCAGATCAGAATCACCAGGTCCAGATGAGGTGCAGGTGGCAACCACACTCACCAGGTCCCGGTGAGGCACTGGTGGGGGCCAGACTCACGAGGTACATGAGAAGCTAGAAACACTGCAACCACCAGGTCCACATGATGTCTATGTGGGAACGAGAATCACCAGTTACAGGTGAGGACCAGGTGGGGATCCGACTCACCATGTCCAGGTGAGACCTGGTGGGAACCAGTGACTCAATGTCTAGGAGTGGCCCAGGTGAAGACCAGAGTTAATAGTTCTGGCTGTGTCACTGTTAGTGAACAGTGTAACCATATCCTGATGCTACCCTGGTGGGTACCAGAGACACCAGGTCCTGGTGAGGGTCAGGAGGGACCAGAGACATGAGGTCCAGGTGAGGTTCCATTGGGAACCACAGTCACCAGGTCTGGTGAGGCCATGCTTAGGATCAGAGTCATCAGTTAGAGATGAGTCCCAGGTGGAGCCAAAGTCACCTGGGACAGAAGAGGCCAAAGTCAGGACCAGAGTTACAAGGATGAGGTCAGTCCCAGTGGGGAATAGAGTAACCGTGTCCCGATGATGCCCAGGTAGAACCAGAGTCACCAGGTCCAGATGAGGCGCAGGAGGGGAGCATATTCACTAGTTCCCAGTGAGGCCCAGTTGAGGACCAGAATTCCCAGGTCTAGTTGAGGCCTAGAGGGGTACCAGATTCACCTGGTCTAGGTGACATCCAGATGGGGACCAGAGTCACCATGTCAGGGTGAGGCCCAGAGGGGATCCAGAGTCATCATGTCCAGGTGAGGCTCAGGTGTGGAACAGAGTATCCAGGTCATAATGGTCCACAGGTGAAGACCAGAGTCACCAGATCTGGGTGAGGCCCACATAGCATCAGACTCACCAGTACCAGGTGAGGCCAAGAAGGAGTCCACAGCAATCAGGTCCCAGTGGGGAACAAAGTCACCAGGACTTGGTGAGGTCCAGATGGGGACCAGATTCACCAGGTCCAGGTGATTCCCAGGTGGTGACCAGAGTTACCAGTTTCGGGTGAGGACCAGGTAAGGACCAGATTCACCAGGTCCAAGTGAGGCCCACGTGGGGACCTGTGTCACCGGTATGGGTGAGGCCCAGACGGCAACCCCACTCACCAGGTCCAGTGGAGGCCAACCTTCGGGCCATGCATAGGAACCGTGTCCCGATAATGCCCAGGTAGGGACCAGAGTTACGAGTTGCAGGTGAGGCCCTAATGGGGACTGGAGTCACCAGGTAAATGTGAGTCTACAAGAACACCACAGTCACCAGGTCCAGGTGTGGTTCATGTGGGAACAAGAGTCACCAGGTCCAGGTGAGACCCAGGTGGGGACCACAGTCACCAGGTCCAGATTGAGGACTAGGTGGGGGACCAGAGTCATCAGGACCAGGTGAGGCCAAAGTGCGGAGCAAAGTTATCATGTGGAGGTGAGGCCCAGGTGGGGAACAGAGTAACCATGTCCCATTGATGCCAGGTGGGAAAAGAGTCACAAGGTCCAGACGAGGCCTAAGTGAGGAGTATATTCACCAGGTCCTGTTGAGGCCCAGTTGAGGACCAGTGTCCCCAGCTCCGGATGAGTCCCAGAGGGGGACCAGAGTCACCCGGTTCTGGTGATATCCAGCTGGAGACCAGAGTCACAACGTCAGGGTGAGGTCTAGAGTGGGAGGTGAATCACTAGGTCCAGGTGAGGCCCCGATGTGGAACTGAGTAACCAGGTCCCATGATGCCCATATGAGGACCTGAGTCACCAGGTCCAGGTGAGGTCCCTGTGGGAACCAGTCACCTCGTCCCGGTGAGGTCCAGGTGGGACCACAGTCACTAGGTCCAGGTGAGGCCCAGGTATATAAGAGAGTATTCAGGCCCCAGTGAGGCCAGGTAAGGACCAGAGACAACAGGTCCAGGAGAGGTTCAAATATGGATCAGAGTCATTGTGTTCCAGGTGAGGTCTGATGGAGACCACAGGAACCAGGTCCAGGAGAGCCCCATGTGGGAACCAGAGCCACCAGATCCAGGTGAAGTCCAGGTGGGACCACAGTCACAAGGTCGAGGTGAGGCGCAGGAGGCAAGAGGATTCAACATGTCCAGGTGAGCCCCAGGTGGTGAGCTGTCACCAGATCCAAGTGAGGACAACCTAAGGACCAGTTTCACCAGTCCCAAATGAAGCCCATGGGGTGACCAGAGTCACCAGGTAAGGGTGAGGCCCCGAGGGGGAACCAGAGTAACCAGTTTGTTTGTGGCCCAGAATGAGACCAGAGGTCCCTGGTCAGAGTGAGGCCCAGGTGTGGAATAGAGTATCCAGGTCCCAATGATGCCTGGGTGAGGACCAGAGTCACTAGGGCCATGCAGGCCCAGATGGGGAACAGAATCACTAGGTCCTGTGAGGCATAGAATAAGACCACAGTCAGCAGTATCATTTGAGCCCCTTACCGGAACCAGAGCCATTCTATCCAGCTGAGTCCCAGGTCCATGTGAGGCTCACTTGGGGACCAGATTCATCAGGTCGAATTGAGGCATAGCTGGGGACAGGAGTCACCAGGTCTGGGTGCAGCCTAGGTGGGGCAAGATTCAGCAGTTCTGAGTTAGGTCAAAGTGGGGACGAGAGACGCCAGGTCCAGGTGAGGCCAAACTGAGGACCAGAGTCACCAGATCCAGGTGAGGTCCATGTTGGAAAGAGAGTCACCAGGTCCAGGAGAGGCCCAGGTGGGGAGCAGACTCACCAGATACAGGTGAAGTCCAGGTGGGTACCAGAGTCACCAGACCCAGGTGAAGCCAAGGTGGGGACCAGAGTCACTAGGTCCAGATGAGACCCAGGTGAGGACCAGTGTTACCAGGTACACGTGAGGCCCCGGTGGGGATCAGAGGCAACAGGACCATGTGAGGCCGGCGGGGACCATGGTCAACAGGTCTATTGAGGCCCATGTGTGGAACACAGTAACCAGGTCCAGGTGAGTGCCCTGTGGTGACAAGAGTCACCAGGTCCCGGTGAGGCCCAGGTGGGGACCAGGATCACCATGTCCAGGGGAGGCCCTTGAAAGTACCAGAGTCAAAAGTTCGAGGTCAGGCGCAGGTGGCAACCAGGGTGAGCAGGTCCAAGTCAGGCCAAAGTGGGGTTCACAGTCACTACGGCATGGTGAGATCCAGAGGGGGACCAGAGTCACTTGGTCCAGGTGACGTCCATTTGTGGAACACAGTGACCGGGTCCCAATTTTGCCCAGTTGAGGACCATGGTCAACAGGGCCAGGTGAGGCCCAGATGGGGACCGGAGTCCCCATATCCAGGTGAAGCCCAGGTGGGGACCACAGTCACCAGATCCAGGGTAGTCTCAGGTGCAGACCAGAATCACCAGGTCCAGGTGAGGTACAGGTGGCAACCACACTCACCAGGTCCCTGTGAGGCCCTGGTGGGGACCAGAGTCACGAGGTACATGAGAATCTAGAAACACTGCAGCCACCAGGTCCACATGATGTCCATGTGGGAACGAGAATCACCAGTTACAGGTGAGGACCAGGTGGGGATCCGACTCACCATGTCCAGGTGAGTCCCAGGTGGGAACCAGTGTCACCATGTCCATGTGTGGCCCAGGTGAAGACCAGAGTTAATAGGTCCGGCTGGGTCACTGTTAGTGAACAGGGTCACCATATCCTGATGCTACCCAGGTGGGTACCAGAGACACCAGGTCCTGGTGAGTCCCAGGTGGGACCAGAGACATGAGGTCCAGGTGAGGTCCCGATGGAACCACAGTCACCAGGGCAGGTGAGGCCATGCTTAGGATCACAGTCACCAGTTACAGGTGAGGCCCAGGTGGAGCCAGAATCACCTGGTACAGAAGAGGCCAAAGTCAGGACCTGAGTTACCAGGATCAGGTCAGTCCCAGTGGGGAATAGAGTAACCATGTCCCGATGAGGCCCAGGTAGAACCAGAGTGATCAGGTCCAGATGAGGCGCAGGTGGGGAGCATATGCACTAGGTTCCGGTGAGGCCCAGTTGAGGACCAGAGTCACCAGGTCTAGTTGAGGCCTAGAGGGGTACCAGATTCACCTGGTCTAGGTGACATCCAGATGGGGACCAGAGTCACCATGTCACGGTGAGGCCCAAAGGGGATCCAGAGTCATCATGTCCAGATGAGGCTCAGGTGTGGAACAGAGTATCCAGATCATAATGGTCCACAGGTGAGGACCAGAGTCACCAGATCTGGGTGGGGCCCAGTTAGGATCAGAGTCACCAGTTCCAGGTGAGGCCAAGAAGGAGTCCACAGCAATCAGGTCCAGGTGGGGAACAAAGTCACCAGGACTGGGTGAGGCCCAGATGGGGATCAGATTCACCAGGTCCAGGTGATTCCCAGGTGGTGACCAGAGTTACCAGTTCCGGGTGAGGACGAGGCAAGGACTAGATTGACCAGGTCCAAGTGAGGCCCACGTGGGGACCTGTGTCACCAGGCATGGTGTAGGCCCAGGTGGCAAGCCCACTGACCAGGTCCAGGTGAGGACAACCTGCAGGCCATTCAGAGGAACAATGTCCCAATGATGACCAGATAGGGACCAGACTTACCAGGTCCAAGTGAGGACAACCTGCAGGCCATGCAGTGGAACCATGTCCCGATGAAGCCCAGGTAGGGACCAGAGTCACCAGGTCCAAACGAGGCCCAGATGGTGCATATTCACTAGGTCCAGGTGAGGCCGTTGAGGACCAGAGTCACCAGATTTGGTTGAGGCCTAGAGGGGTACCAGAATCACCTGGTCCAGGTGACATCCAAATGGGGACCAGAGTCACCAGGTCAGGCTGAGGCCCAGAGAGTTCCAGATTCATCATGTCCAGGTGAGGCTCAGGTGTGCAACAGAGTCAGCAGGTACCAATGATGCCCAGGTGAGGACCAGAGTCAGCAGGTCTGGGTGACACGCAGATAGGATCAGAGTAACCAGTTCTAGGTGAGGCCAAGAAGGAGTCCACAGCAATCAGGTCCAGGTGGGAAACATAGTCACCAGGACTGGGTGAGTCTCAGATGGGGACCAAATTCACCAGGTCCATGGGAGGCCCAGGTAGTTACCAGAGTCCCCTGGTCTAGGAGAGGACCAGGAAAGGATCAGATTTACCAGGTCCAAGAGCCCCACGTGGGGACCTGGGTCACAAGGTATGGGTGAGGCCTAGGTGGCAACCACACTCACCAAGTCCAGGTGAGGCCAACCTGCAGGCCATGCAGAGGAACCATGTCCGGATGATGCCCAGGTAGGGACCAGATTTACCAGGTCCAGTTGAGGCCAATCTGCAGGCCATGCAGTGGAACCATGACCCGATGATGCCGAGGTAGTGACCAGAGTTACCAGGTCCAAATGAGGCCCAGATGGAGCATATTCACTAGGTCCAGCTGAGGCCCAGTTGAGGACCAGAGTCACCAGATCTGGTTGAGGCCTAGAGGAGTACCAGTATCACCTGGTCCAGGTGACATCCAGATGGGGACCAGAGTCACCAGGTCAGGGTGAGACCCAGAGAGGTTCCAGAAACGTCATGTCCAGGTGAGGCTCAGGTGTGGAACAGAGTCACCAGGTACCAATAACTCCCAGGTGAGGACCAGAGTCACCAGATCTGGGAGACTCGCATATAGGATCAGAGTCACCAGTTCCAGGTGAGGCCACGAAAAGGGTCCACAGCAATCAGGTCCAGGTGGGGAACAAAGTCATCAGGACTGGGTGAGGCCCAGATGGGGACCAGATTCACCAGATCCAGGTGAGGCCCAGGTGGGACCACAGTCATCAGGTCCAGGTGAGGCCCAGGTATATAAGAGAGTATCCAGGTCCCAATGATGCCCAGGTAGAACCAGAGTCACCAGGTCCAGATGAGGCGCAGGAGTGGAGCATATCCACTAGGTCCCGGTGAGGCCCAGTTGAGGACCACAGTCACCAGGTCTAGTTGAGGCCTAGAGGGGTACCAGATTCACCTGGTCTAGGTGACATCCACATGGGGACCAGAGTCACCATGTCAGGGTGAGGTCCAGAGGGGATCCAGTGTAATCATGTCCAGGTGAGGCTCAGGTGTGGAACAGAGTATCCAGATCATAATGGTCCACAGGTGAGGACCAGAGTCACCAGATGTGGGTGAGGCCCAGTTAGGATCAGAGTCACCAGTTCGAGGTGAGGCCAAGAAGGAGTCCACAGCAATCAGGTCCAGGTGGGGAACAAAGTCACCAGGACTGGGTGAGGCCCGGATGGGGACCAGATTCACCAGGTCCAGGTTATTCCCAGGTGGTGAACAGACTGACCAGTTCCGGGTGACGACCAGGTAAGGACCAGATTCAACAGGTACAAATGAGGCCCACTTGGGGACCTGAGTCACCAGGTATTGGTGAGGCCAGGTGGCAAGGCACTCCCCAGGTCCAGGTGAGGCCAACCTGCAGGCCATGCAGAGGAACCATATCCCGATGATACCCAGGTAAGGATGAGAGTTACCACATCCAGGTGAGGCCAACCTGCAGGCCATGCAGTGGAACCATGTCCCGATGATGCCCAGGTAGGGACTAGAGTCACCAGGTCAGGGAGAGGCCCAGAGAGGTTCCAGAGTCTTCATGTCCAGGTGAGGCTCAGGTGAGGAACAGAGTCACCAGGTACCAATGATGCCCAGGTGAGGACCAGAGTCACCAGATCTGGGTGACGCGCAGATAGGTTCAGAGTCACCAGTTCCAGGTGAGGACAAGAAAGAGTCCACAGCAATCAGGTCCAGGTGGGGAAAAAAGTCACCAGGACTGGGTGAGGCCCAGATGGGGACCAGATTCACAAGGTTCAGGTGAGGCCCAGTTGAGGACCAGTGTCCCCAGCTCCGGGTGGGTCCCATAGGGGGACCAGAGTCACCCGGTTCCGTGATATCCAGGTGGGGACCAGAGTCACCACGTCAGGGTGATGCCCAGAGGGGGACGAGAATCACTAGCTCCAGGTGAGGTCCCGATGTGGAACTGAAACCAGGTCCCATCATGCCCATATGAGGAACTGAGTCAGGAGGTCCAGGTGAGGTCCCTGTGGGAACCAGTCACCTCGTCCAGGTGAGGCCCAAGTGGGACCACAGTCACCAGGTCCAGGTGAGGCCCAGGTATATATGAGTGTATCCAGGTCGCAATGATGCCCAGGTAAGGACCAGAGTCAACAGTCCAGGAGAGTCCCAAATATGGACCAGAGTCATTTTGTTCCAGGTGATGCCTGATGGAGACCACAGGAATCAGGTCCAGGAGAGGCCCATATGGGAACCAGAGCCACCAGATCCAGGTGAGGCCCTGGTGGGACAACAGTCACAAGGTCCAGGTGAGGCGCATGTGGCAACAGGATTCACCAAGTCCAGGTGAGGCCCAGCTGGCGACCAGTCACCAGATCCAAGTGAGGACAAGCTAAGGACCAGATTCACCAGGCCCAAATGAAGCCCATGGGGTGACCAGAGTCACCAGGTAAGGGTGAGTCCCAGAGGGGGAACCAGAGTAACCAGTTTAGTTTGAGGCCCAGAATGGGTAAGAGGTCCCTAGTCAGAGTGAGGCCCAGGTGTGGAATAGTGTATCCAGGTCCCAATGATGCCTGTGTGAGGACCAGAGTCACTAGGGCCATGCAGGCCCAGATGGGGACAAATCACTAGGTCCTGGTGAGGCATAGAATAAGACCACAGTCAGCAGTATCATTTGATCCCCTTGCGTGAACCAGAGCCACTCTATCCAGCTGAGTCCCAGGTCCATGTGAGGCTCACGTGAGGACCAGATTCATTAGGTCGAATTGAGGCATAGCTGGGGACAAGAGTCACCAGGTCTGGGTGCGGGCTAGGTGGGGCAAGATTCAGCAGTTCTGAGTTAGGTCAAAGTGGGGACGAGAGACGCCAGGTCCAGGTGAGGCCAAACTGAGGACCAGAGTCACCAGATCCATGTGAGGTCCATGTTGGAAAGAGAGTCACCAGGTCCGGGAGAGGTCCAGGTGGGGACCAGATTCACCAGATCCACGTGAATCCCAGGTGGGGACCAGAGTCACTAGGTCCCGATGAGGCCCAGGTGAGGACCAGAGTTACCAGGTACACGTGAGGCCCCGGTGGGGATCAGAGGCAACAGGTCCATGTGAGGCCGGCTTGGGGACCATGGTCAACAGGTCTACTTGAGGCCCTGGTGTGTAACACAGTAAGCAGGTCCAGATGAGTCCCCGGTGGTGAAAAGAGTCACCACGTCCAGGTGAGTCCCAGGTGGGGACCAGGATCACCAGGTACAGTTGAGGCTGTTGAAAGAACTAGAGTCTACTGGCACAAAAACTGACACATAGATCAGTGAAACAGAATAGAGAATCCAGAAGTGGACCCTGAACTTTATGGGCAACTAATATTCGATAAAGGAGGAAAGACTATCCATTGGAAGAAAGACAGTCTCTTCAATAAATGGTGCTGGGAAAATTGGACATCCACATGCAGAAGAATGAAACTAGACCACTCTCTTTCACCATACACAAAGATAAACTCAAAATGGATGAAAGATCTAAATGTGAGACAAGATTCCATCAAAATCCTAGAGAGGAACACAGGCAACACCCTTTTTGAACTCGGCCATAGTAACTTCTTGCAAGATACATCCACGAAGGCAAAAGAAACAAAAGCAAAAATGAACTATTGGGACTTCATCAAGATAAGAAGCTTTTGCACAGCAAAGGATACAGTCAACAAAACTCAAAGACAACCTACAGAATTGGGGAAGATATTTGCAAATGACATATCAGATAAAGGACTTGTTTCCAAGATCTATAAAGAACTTATCAAACTCAACACCAAAGAAACAAACAATCCAATCATGAAATGGGCAAAAGACATGAACAGAAATCTCACAGAGGAAGACATAGACATGGCCAACATGCACATGAGAAAATGCTCTGCATCACCTGCCATCAGGGAAATACAAATCAAAACCACAATGAGATACCACCTCACACCAGTGAGAATGGGGAAAATTAACAAGACAGGAAACAACCAATGTTGGAGAGGATGCGGAGAAAAGGGAATCCTCATACACTGTTGGTGGGAATGTGAACTGGTGCAGCCACTCTGGAAAACGGTGTGGAGGTTCCTCAAACAGTTAAAAATATACCTGCCCTACGACCCAGCAATTGCACTGTTGGGGATTTTCCCCAAAGAGACAAATGCAATGAAACGCCGGGACACCTGCACCCCGATGTTTATATCAGCAATGGCCACGATAGCCAAACTGTGGAAGGAGCCTCGGTGTCCAACGAAAGATGAATGGATAAAGAAGATGTGGTTTATGTATACAATGGAATATTACTCAGCTATTAGAAATGACAAATACCCACCATTTGCTTCAACGTGGATGGAACTGGAGGGTATTATGCTGAGTGAAGTAAGCCAGTCGGAGAAAGACAAACATTATATGTTCTCATTCATTTGGGGAATATAAATAATAGTGAAAGGGAATATAAGGGAAGGGAGAAGAAATGTGTGGGAAATATCAGAAAGGGAGACAGACCGTAAAGACTCTTAACTCTGGGAAACGAACTAGGGGTGGTAGAAGAGGAGGAGGGCGGGGGGTGGGAGTGAATGGGTGACGGGCACTGGGGGTTATTCTGTATGTTAGTAAATAGAACACCAATAATAAAAAATAAATTTAAAAAAAAAAGAAAAAAGAAAGAACCAGAGTCAACAGGTCGAAATCAAGCGCAGGTGGCAACCAGGGTCAGCAGGTCCAAGTCAGGCCAAAGTGGGGTTCACAGTCATTAGGGCACGGTGAGACCCAGAGGGGGACCAGAGTCACCATGTCAGGGTAAGGCCCAGAGGGGATCCAGAGTCACATGTCCAAGAGAGGCTCAGGAGTGGAACAGAGTATTCAGGTCATAATGGTCCACAGGTGAGGACCAGAGTCAACAGAACTGGGTCAGGCCCAGGTAGGAGCAGAGTCACCAGTTCCAGGTGAAGCAAAGAAGAAGTCCACAGCAATCAGGTCCAGATGGGGAAGAAAATCACCAGGACTGGGTGAGGCCCAGATGGGCACCAGAGTCACCATGTCAGGTTGAGGCCCAGAGGGGATCCAGACTCAACATGTCCAGGAGAGGCTCAGTTGTGGAACAGAGTATCCAGGTCATAATGATCCACAGGTGAGGACCAGAGTCACCAGATCTGTGTGAGGCCCAGTGATGTTCAGAGTCACCAGTTCCAGGTGAGGCCAAGAAGGTGTCCACAGCAATCAGGTCCAGGGGGGAACATAGTCACCAGGACTGGGTGAAGCCTAGAGGGGTACCTGATTCACCAGGTCCATGTGAGGCCCAGGTGGGGACCTGATTCCCCGTTCTGGGAGAGGACCAGGTAAGGACCAGATTCACCAGGTCCAAGAGGCCCACGTGGGAACCTGAGTCACCATGTATGGGTGAGGCCCAGGTGGCCACCCCACTCACCATGTCCAGCTGAGTCCAACCTGCAGGCCATGCAGAGGAACAATGTCCCGATGATGCCCAGGTAGGGACCAGAGGTACCAGGTCCAGGTAAGGCCAACCTGCAGGCCAAGAAGTGGAACCATATCGGGATGATGCCCAGGTAGGGCCCAGAGTCACTAGGACCAAATGAGGCCCAGATGGAGCATATTAACTAGGTCCAGGTGAGGCCCAGTTGACAATCACAGTCACCAGATCTGGTTGAGTCCTAGAGGGGTACCAGAATCACCTGGTCCACGTGACATCCAGTTGGGGACCAGGGTCACCAGTTCTAGTGAGAGGTCCAGGTGGGGACCAGAGTCAACGGATCCAGGTAAGTCCAGGTGGGGACCTGAGTCACCAGATCCAGGTGAAGCCCAGGTGGAGACCAGAGTCTCTAGGACCAGATGAGGCCAAGGTGAGGACAGGAGTTACCAGGTACACGTGAGGCCCAGGTGGGGACCAGGATCACCAGGTACAGGGGAGGCCCTTGAAAGAACCAGAGTCAACAGTTCGAGGTTAGGCGCAGGTGGCAACCAGGGTCAGCAGGTCCAAGTCAGGCCAAAGTGGGGTTCACAGTCACTAGGCACGGTGAGACCCAGAGGGGGACCAGAGTCACCTGGTCCAGTTGAGGTCCAGTTTTGGAACACAGTCACCGGGTCCCAATATTGCCCAGTTGAGGACCATGGTCAACAGGGCCAGGTAAGGCCCAGATGGGGACCGGAGTCCAAATATCCAGGTGAAGCCCAGGTGGGGACCACAGTCACCAGATCCAGGGTAGTCTCAGGTGCAGACCATAATCACCAGGTCCAAGTGAGGTGCAGGTGGCAACCACATTCCCCAGGACCCAGTGAGGCCCTGGCGGGGACCAGAGACACAAGGTACATGAGAAGCTAGAAACACTGCAGCCACCAGGTCCACATGATGTCCATGTGGGCCGGAGAATCAGCAGTTACACGCGAGGACCAGGTGGGGATCCGACTCACCATGTCAAGTTGAGACCCAGGTGGGATCCAGTGTCACCATGTCCAGGTGTGGCCCAGGTGAAGACCAGAGTTAATAGGTCCGGCTGGGTCACTGTTAGTGAACAGTGTAACCATATCCTGATGCTACCCAGGTGGGTACCGGAGACACCAGGTCCTGGTGAGGCCCAGGTGGGACCAGAGACATGAGGTCCAGGTAAGATCCCGATGGGCACCACAGTCACCAGGTCAGGTGAGGCCATGCTTAGGATCAGAGTTACCAGTTACAGGTGAGGGCCAGGTGGAGCCAGAATCACCTGGTACAGAAGAGACCAAAGTCAGTACCAGAGTTACTAGGATCAGGTCAGTCCCATTGGGGAATAGAATAACCATGTCCCGATGATGCCCAGGTAGAACCCGAGTCACCACGTCCAGATGAGGCGCAGGTGGGGAGCATGTTCACTAGGTCCAGGTGAGGCCCAGTTGAGGACCAGAGTCAGCAGGTCTGGTTGAGGCCGATAGGGGTCCCAGATTCACCTGGTCTAGGTGACATCCAGATGGGGACCAGAGTCACCATGTCAGAGTGAGGCCCAGAGAGGATCCAGAGTCATCATGTCCAGGTGAGGCTCAGGTGTGGAACAGAGTATCCAGGTCATAGTGGTCCACAGGTGAGGACCAGAGTCACCAGATCTGGGTGAGTCCCAGTTAGGATCAGAGTCACCTGTTCCAGGTGAGGCCCAAAAGGAGTCCACAACAATCAGGTCCAGGTGGGGAACAAAGTCACCAGGACTGGGTGAGGCCCAGATGGCGACCAGATTCTCCAGGTCCAGAAGATTCCAAGGTGGTGACCAGAATTACCAGATTCACCAGGTCCAAGAGGCCCACGTGGGGACCTGAGTCACCAGGTATGGGTGACGCCCAGGTGGCAACCCCACTCACCAGTTCCAGGTGAGGCCAACCTGTAGGCCAGAGTCACCAGATCCAGGTGAGGCCCTAGTGGGGACCGGAGTCACCAGGTAAATGTGAGTCTACAAGAACACCACAGTCACCAGGTCCAGGTGTGGTTCAGGTGGGAACGAGAGTCACCAGGTCCAGGTGAGACCCAGGTGGGGACCACAGTCACCAGGTCCAGATTGAGGCCTAGGTGGGGGGACCAGAGTCATCAGGACCAGGTGAGGCCAAAGTGTGGAGCAAAGTTATCATGTCCAGGTGAGGCCCAGGTGGGGAACAGAGTAACCATGTCCCATTGATGCCAGGTGGGAAAAGAGTCACAAGTTCCAGAAGAGGCCTATGTGAAGAGTAGATTCATCAGGTCCTGTTGAGGCCCAGTTGAGGACCAATGTCCACAGCTCCGGTGAGTCTCAGAGGGGGACCAGAATCACCCGGTTCTGGTGATATCCAGGTGGGGACTAGAGCACCACGTCAGGATGAGGCCCAGAGGGGGACGAAAATCACTAGCTCCAGGTGAGGCCCGATGTGGAACTGAGAAACCAGGTCCCATGATGCCCATATGAGGACCTGAGTCACCAGGTCCAGGTGAGGTCCCTGTGGGAACCAGTCACCTCGTCCAGGTGACGTCCAGGTGGGACCACAGTCATCAGGTCCAGGTGAGGCCCAGGTATATAAGAGAGCATCGAGGTCCCAATGATGCCCAGGTAAGGACCAGAGTCAACAGGTCCAGGAGAGGCCCAAATACGGATCAGAGTCATTGTGTTCCAGGTGAGGCCAGATGGAGACCATAGGAACCAGGTCCAGGAGAGCCCCATATGGGAACCAGAGCCACGAGATCCAGGTGAGGTCCAGGTGGAACCACAGTCACAAGGTCCAGGTGAGGCACAGGTGGCAACAGGATTCACCAAGTCCAGGTGAGGCCCAGGTGGCGACCAGTCACCACATTCAGGCGCGGACCAGCTAAGGACCAGATTCACCAGGCCGAAGTGAAGCCCAAAGGGTGACCAGAGTCACCAGGTAAGGGTGAGCCCCAGAGGGGGAACCAGAGTAAGCAGTTTAGTTTGAGGCCCAGAATGGGACCAGAGGTCCCTGGTCAAAGTGAGGCTCAGGTGTGGAATAGAGTATCCAGGGTGAGGATCATCGGGTCCATCACCCAATGATGCCTGGGTGAGGACCAGAGTCACTGGGGTCATGCAGGCCCAGATGGGGAACACAATCACTAGGTCCTGGTGAGGCATACAATAAAACCACAGTCAGCAGTATCAGCCAAGCCCCTTGCGGGAACCAGAGCCACTCTATCCAGCTGAGTCCCCAGTCCAGGTGAGGCTCCCGTGAGGTCCAGATTCATTAGGTCGAATTGAGTCATAGCTGGGGACAAGAGTCACCAGGTCTGGGTGCAGCCTAAGTTGGGCTAGATTCAGCAGTTCTGAGTTAGGACAAAGTGGGGACGAGAGACGCCAGTTCCAGGTGAGGCCAAACTGAGGACCAGAGTCACCAGATCCATGTGAGGTCCATGTTTGAAAGAAAGTCACCAGGCCCGGGAGAGGTCCAGGTGGGGACCAGAGTCACCAGTTCCAGGTGAGCCCAAGAAGGAGTCCACAGAAATCAGGTCCAGGTGGGGAACAAAGTCACCAGGACTGGGTTAGGCCTAGATGGGGACCAGATACACAAGGTCCAGGTGATATCCAGGTGGTGACCAGACTTACCAGTTCCGGGTGAGGACCAGGTAAGGACAAGATTCACCAGGTCCAAGTGAGGCCCACGTGGGGACCTGTGTCACCAGGCATAGGTGAGGCCCAGGTGGCAACCCCACTGACCAGGTCCAGGTGAGGCCAACTTGCAGGCCATGAAGAGGAACCATGTCCCGATGATGACCATTTAGGGACCAGACTTACCAGGTCCAAGTGAGGCCAACCTGCAGGCCATGCAGTGGAACCATGTCCCGATGATGCCCAGGTAGGGACCAGAGTCACCAGGTCCAAAAGAGGCCAGATGGTGCATATTCACTACGTCCAAGTGAGGCCCAGTTGAGGACCAGAGTCCCCAGATCTGGTTGAGGCCTAGAAGGGTACCAGAATCACCTGGTACAGGTGACATCCAGATGGGGACCAGAGTCACCAGGTCAGGGTGAGGCCCAGAGAGGTTCCAGAGTCATCATGTCCAGGTGAGGCTCAGGTGTGGAACAGAGTATCCAGGTCCCAATGATGCCCAGGTGAGGAACAGAGTCACCAGGTCTGGGTGACGCGCAGATAGGATCAGAGTCACCAGATCTTGTTGAGGCCTAGTGGGGTACCAGATTCACCAGGTTCAGGTGAGGCACAGGTGGTGACCAGAGTCCCCGTTCTGGGAAAGGACCAGGTAAGGACCAGATTCACCAGGTCCAAGAGGCCCACGTGGGTACCTGAGTCACCAGGTATGGGTGAGGCCCAGGTGGCAATAACACTCACCAGGACCTGGTGAGGCCAACCTGCAGGCCATGCAGTGGAACCATATCCCGATGATGCCCAGGTAGGGAGAAGAGTTACCAGGTTCAGGTGAGACCAACCTGCATGCCATGCAGTGGAAGCATATCCAGATGATGCCCAGGTAGAGACCAGACTTACCAGGTCCAGGTGAGGCCAACCTGCAGGCCATGCAGTGGTACCATATCCTGATGATGCCCAGGTATGGACCAGAGTCACCAGGTCCAAATGAGGCCCAGATGGAGCATATTCACTAGGTACAGGTGAGTCCCCTTTGAAGACCATAGTCACCAGAACTTTTTGAGGCCTAGGGGGTACCAGAATCACCTTGTCCATGTGACATCCAGATGGGGACCAGAGTCACTAGGTCAGGGTGAGGCCCAGAGCGGTTCCAGAGTCAACATTTCCAGGTGAGGCTCAGGTGTGGTACAGAGACACCAGGTACCAATGATGCCCAGGTGAGGACAAGAGTCACCCGGTCTGGGTGACGCACAGATAGGATCAGACTCACCAGTCCAGGTGAGGCCAAGAAAGGGCACAGCAATCAGGACCAGGGGGGAACAATGTCACCAGGACTGGGTGAGGCCCAGATGGGGACCAGATTCACCAGGTCCAGGTGAGGCCCAGGTGGTGACAAGAGTCCCCGGGTCTAGGAGAGGACCGGGTAAGGACAAGATTCACCAGGTCCAAGAGGCCCACGTAGGGACTTGAGTCACCAGGTATGGGTGAGGCCCAGGTGGCAACCCCACTCACCAGGTCCTGGTGAGACCAACCTGCAGGCCAGAGTCACCAGATCCACGTGAGTCCCTAGTGGGGACCGGACTCACCAGGTAAAAGTGAGTCTACAAGAACGCCAGAGTCACCAGGTCCAGGCGTGGTTCATGTAGGAACGAGACCACCAGGTCCAGGTGAGACCCAGGTGGGGACCACAGTCACCAGGTTCAGTTTGAGGCCTAGGTGGGGGGATCAGAGTCATCAGGACCAGTTGAGGCCAAAGTGTGGAGCAAAGTTATCATGTCCAGGTGAGGCCCAGTGGGAACAGAGTAACCATGTCCCATTGATGCCCGGTGGGAAAAGAGTCACAAGGTCCAGACGAGACCTAAGTGAGGAGTAGATTCACCAGGTCCAGTTGTGCCCAGTTGAGGACCAGAGTCCCAGCTCCGGGTGAGTCCCAGAGGGGGAACAGAGTCACCCGATTCTGGGGATATCCAGATGGGGACCAGAGTCACCATGTCAGGGTGAGGCCCAGAGGGGATCCAGCGTCATCATGTCCAGGTGAGTCTCAGGTGTGGAAAAGTGTATCCAGGTCATAATGGTCCACAGGTGAGGACCAGAGTCACCAGATCTGGGTGAGGCCCAGTTAGGATCAGAGTCACCCGTTCCAGGTGAGGCCCAAAAGGAGTCCACAGCAATCAGGTACAGGTGGGCAACAAAGTCACCAGGACTGGGTGAGGCCCAATGGGGACCAGATTCACCAGGTCCAGATGATTCCCATGTTGTGACCAGACTTACTAGTTCCGAGTGAGGACCAGGTAAGGACCAGATTCACCAGGTCAAAGGGAGGCCCACGTGGGGCCCTGTGTCACAAGGTATGGGGGAGGCCCAGGTGGCAACCCCACTCACCAGGTCCAGGTGAGGCCAAACTGCAGGCCATGCAGAGGAACCATGTCCCGGTGATGCTCAGGTAGGGACCAGATTTACCAGGTCCAGTTGAGGCCAATCTGCAGGCCATGCAGTGGAACCATGTCCCGATGATGCCCAGGTAGGGACCAGAGTCACCAGGTCCAAATAAGGCCCAGATGGAGCATATTCACTAGGTCCAGGCGAGGCCCAGTTGAGGACCAGTTTCACCATATATACTTGAGTCTTAGAAGGGTACCAGATCACCTGGTCCAGGTGATATCCAGATGGGGACCAGAGTCACCAGGTCAGGGGGAGGCCCAGAGTGGTTCCAGAGTCATCGGGTCCAGGTGAGGCTCAGGTGTGGAAGAGAGTCACCAGGTACCAATGATGCCCAAGTGAGGACCAGAGTCACCAGATCTGGGTGAGGCCCAGTTAGGATCAGAGTCACCAGTTCCAGGTGAGGCCAAGAAAGAGTCCACAGCAATCAGGTCCAGGTGGGGAACAAAGTCACCAGACCTGGGTGAGACCCAGATGGGGACCAGAATCACCAGGTCCAGGTGAGGCCCTGTTGGGGATAGAGTCCCCGGGTCTGGAAAGGACCAGGTAAGGACCAGATTCACCAGGTCCAAGAGGCTCACGTGGGGACCTGAGTCACCAGCTATGTGTGAGGCCTAGGTGGCAACCCCACTCACCAGGTCTAGGTGAGGCCAACCGGCGGGCCAGAGTCACCAGGTCCAGGTGAGGCCCAGGTATATAAGATAGTATCAAGGTCCCAATGATGCCCATATAAGGACCATAGTCAACAGGTGCAGGAGAGGCCCAAATATGGATCAGAGTCATTGTGTTCCAGGTGAGGCCAGATGGAGACCACAGGAACCAGGTCCACGAGAGCCCCATATGGGAACCAGAGCCACCAGATCCAGGTGAGATCCAGGTGGGTCCACAGTCACAAGGTCCAGGTGAGGCGCAAGTGGCAACAGGATTCACCAAGTCCAGGTGAGGCCCAGGTGCAGACCATTCACCAGATCCAGGTGAGACCAGCTAAGGACCAGATTCACCAGGACCAAGTGAAGCCAAACGGGTGACCAGAGTTACCAGGTAAGGGTGAGGCCCAAAGGGGAACCAGTAAGTAGTTTAGTTTGAGTCCCAGAATGGGACGAGAGGTCCATGGTCAATGTGAGGCAAAGGTGTGGAATAGAGTATCCAGGTCCTAATGTTTCCTGGGTGAGGACCAGAGTCACTAGGGCCATGCAGGCCCAGATGGGAACAGAATCACTAGGACCAGGTGAGGCATAGAATAAGACCACAGTCAGCTGTATCAGGTGAGCCACTGGTGGGAACCAGAGCCACTCTATCCAGCTGAGACCCAGGTCCATGGGAGGCCCACGTGAGGACCAGATTCATCAGGTCGAATTGAGGCATAGCTGGGGACAAGAGTTACCAGGTCTGGTTGCGGCCGAGGTGGGGCAAGATTCAGCAGTTCTGAGTTAGGTCAAAGTGGGGACGAGAGATGCCAGATACAGGTGAGGCCAAACTGAGGACCAGAGTCACCAGATGCAGGTCAGGTCCAGGTGTGGACCAGAGTCCCCAGATCGAGGTGAAGTCCAGGTGGGGACCAGAGTCACCAGATACAGGTGAAGCCCAGGTGGGGACCAGAGTCACTAGTTCCAGATGAGACCCAGATGAGGACCAGAGTTACCAGGTACACGTGAAGCCCCGGTGGGGATCAGAGGCAACATGTCCATGTGAGTCTGGCTTGGGGACCATGGTCAACAGGTCTACTTGAGGCCCAGGTGTGGAACACCGTAAGCAGGTCCAGGTGAGTTCCCGGGGTGACAAGAGTCACCAGGTCCAGGTCAGGCCCATGTGGGCACCAGGATCACCATGTCCAGGGGAGGCCCTTGAAAGAACCAGAGTCAACATTTCGAGGTCAGGCGCAGGTGGCAACCATGGTCAGGAGGTCCAAGTCAGGCCAAAGTGGGGTTCACAGTCACTAGGGCACGGTGAGACCCAGAGGGGGACCAGAGTCACCTGGTCCAGGTGAGTTCCAGTTGTGGATCACAGTCACCGGGTCCCAATTTTGCCCAGTTGAGGACCATGGTCAACAGGGCCAGGTGAGGCCCAGATGGGAACCAGAGCCCAAAATCCAGGTGAAGCCCAGGTGCGGACCACAGTCACCAGATCCAGGGTAGTCTCAGGTACAGACCAGAATCACCATGTCCAGGTGAGGTGCAGGTGGCAACCACACTCAACAGGTCCCGGTGAGGCTCTGGTGCGGACCAGAGTCACGAGGTACATGAGAAGCTAGAAACACTGCAGCCACCAGATCCACATGATGTCCATGTGGGAACGAGAATCACCAGTTACAGGAGAGGACCAGGCAGGGATCCGAATCACCATGTCCACGTGAGACCCAAGAGGAAACCAGTGCCACCATGTCCAGGTGTGGCCCAGGTGAAGACCAGAATTAATAGGTCCGGCTGGGTCACTGTTAGTGAAGAGTGTAACCATATCCTGATGCTACCCAGGTGGGTACCAGAGACACCAGGTCCTGGTGAGGCCCAGGAGGGACCAGAGACATGAGGTCCAGGTGAGGTCCCGATGGGAACCACAGTCACCAGGTCAGGTGAGGCCATGCTTAGGATCAGAGTCACCAGTTACAGGTGAGGCCCAGGTGGAGCCAGAGTCACCAAGTAGAGAAGACGCCAAAGTTAGGACCAGAGTTACCAGGATCAGGTCAGTCCCAGTGGGGAATAGAGTAACCACATCCCGATTATGCCCAGGTAGAACCCGAGTCACCACGTACAGATGAGGCACAGGTGGGGAGTATATTCACTAGGTCCCGGTGAGGCCCAGTTGAGGACCAGATTCCCCCAGTCTAGTTGAGGCCTAGAGGGGTACCAGATTCACCTGGTCTAGGTGACATCCAGATGGGGACCAGAGTCACCAGGTCAGGGTGACGCCCAGAGAGGTTCCAGAGTCATCAAGTCCAGGTGAGGCTCAGGTGTGGAACAGAGTCACCAGGTACCAATAATGCCCAGGTGAGGACCAGAGTCACCAGGTCTGTGTGACGCACAGATAGGATCAGAGTCACCAGTTTCAGGTGAGGCCAAGAAAGAGTCCACAGCAATCAGTTCCAGGTGGGGAACAAAGTCACCAGGACTGGGTGAGGCCCAGATGGGGACCAGATTCACCAGGTCCAGGTGAGGCCCAGGTGGTGACCAGAGTCCCTGGGTCTGGGAGAGGACCAAGTAAGGACCAGATTCACCAGGTCCAAGATGCCCACGTGGGGACCTGAGTCACCAGGTATGGGTGAGGCCCAGGTGGCCACCCCACTCAGCAGGTCCCGGTGAGGCCAACCTGCAGGTCAGAGTCCCAAATATGGATCAGAGTCATTGAGTTCCAGGTGAGGCCAGATGGAGACCACAGGAACCAGGTCCAGGAGAGCCCCATATGGGAACCAGAGCCACCAGATCCAGGTTAGGTTCAGGTGGGACCACAGTCACAAGGTCCAGGTGAGGCGCAGGTGGCAACAAGACTCACCAAGTCCAGGAGAGGCCCAGGTGGCGACCAGTCACCAGATCCAGGGCGGGACAATTAAGGACCAGATTCACCAGGCCCAAGTGAAGCCCAAGGGGTGACCAGAGTCACCAGGTAAGGGTGAGGCCCAGAGGGGATCCAGTTAACCAGTTTAGTTTGGGGCCCAGAATGGGACCAGAGGTCCCTGGTCAAAGTGAGGCCCAGGTGTGGAATAGAGTATCCAGGTCCCAATGATGCCTGGGTGTGGACCAGAGTCACTAGTGCCATGCAGGCCCAGATGTGGAACAGAATCACTAGGTCCTGATGAGGCATAGAATAAAAACACAGTCACCAGTATCAGGTGAGCCCCTTGTGGGAACCAGAGCCACTCTATCCAGCTGAGTCCCAGGTCCATGTGAGGCCCACGTGAGGACCAGATTCATCAGGTCGAATTGAGGTATAGCTGGGGACAAGAGTCACCAAGTCTGGGTGCGGCCTAGGTGGGGTAAGATTCAGCAGTTCTGAGTTAGGTCAAAGTGGGGACGAGAGACATCAGGTCCAGGGGAGGCCAAACTGAGGACCAGAGTCAACAGATCCAGGTGAGGTCATGTTGGAAAGAGAGTCACCAGGTCCAGGAGAGGTCCAGGTGGGGACCAGAGTCACCAGATCCAGGTGATTCCCAGTTGGGGACCAGAGTCTCCAGATCCACCTGAAGCCCTGATGGGGACCAGACTCACTAGGTCCAGATGAGTCCCAGGTGAGGACCAGAGTAACCAGGTACACGTGAGCTCCGGTTTTGATCAGAGGCAACAGGTCCATGTGAGGCCGTGTTGGGGACCATGGTCAACAGGTCTACTTGAGGCCCAGGTATGGAACACAGTAAGCAGGTCCAAGTGAGTCCCCGGTGGTGACAAGAATCACCACGTCCAGGTGAGGCCCAGATGGAGACCAGGATCACCAGGTACAGGGGAGGGCCTTGAAAGAACCAGAGTCAACAGTTCGAGGTCAAGCGCAGGTGGCAAACAGGATCAGCAGGTCTAAGTCAGGCCAAAGTGGGGTTCACAGTCACTAGGGCACGGTGATACCCAGAGGGGGACCAGAGTAACCTGGTCGAGGTGAGGTCCAGTTGTGGAACACAGTCACCGAGTCCCAATTTTGCCCAGTTGAGGACCATGGTCAACAGGGCCAGGTGAAGCCCAGATGGGGACCGGAGTCCCCAAATCCAGGTGAAGCCCAGGTGGGGACCACAGTCAACAGATCCAGGGTAGTCTCAGTTGCAGACCAGAATCACCATGTCCATGTGTGGCCCAAGTGAAGTGCAGAGTTAATAGGTCCGGCTGGGTCACTGTTAGTGAAGAGTGTAACCATATCCTGATGCTATCCAAGTGGGTACCAGAGACACAAGGTCCTCGTAAGGGCCAGGTGGGACCGGAGACATGAGGTCCAGGTGAGGTCCCGATGGGTTCCCCAGTCACCAGGTCAGGTGAGGCCATGCTTAGGATCAGAGTCACCAGGTACAGGTGAAGCCCAGGTGGAGACAGAGTCACCTGGTACAGAAGAGGCCAAAGTCAGGACCAGAGTTACCAGGATCAGGTCAGTCCCAGTGGGGAATAGAGTAACCATGTCCCGATGATGCCCAAGTAGAACCAGAGTCACCAGGTCCAATGAGGCGCAGGTTTGGAGCATGTTCACTAGGTCCCGGTGAGGCCCAGTTGAGGACCAGAGTCACCAGGTCAAGTTGAGGCCTAGAGTGGTACCAGATTCACCTGGTCTAGGTGACATCCAGATGGGGACCAGAGTCACCATGTCAGGGTGAGGCCCAGAGGGGTTCCAGAGTCATCATGTCCAGGTGAGGCTGAGGTTTGGAACAAAGTATCCAGGTCATAATGGTCCACAGGTGAGGACCAGAGTCACCAGATCTGGGGGAGGCCCTCTTAGGATCAGAGTCACCAGTTCCAGGTGAGGCCAAGAAGGAGTCCACAGCAATCAGGTCCAGGTGGGGAACAAAGTCACCAGGACAGGGTGAGGCCCAGATTGGGACCAGATTCACCAGGCCCATGTGATTAACAGGTGGTGACCAGACCTACCAGTTCCGGGTGAGGACCAGGTAAGGACCAGATTCACCAGGTCCAAGAAAGCCCACGTGGGGACCTGTGTCACCACGTATGGGTGAGGCCCAGGTGTCAACCCCACTCACCAGGTCCAGGTGAGGCCAAACTTCAGGTCATGCTGTGGAACCATTTCCCGATGATGCCCAGGTAGGGACCAGAGTCACCAGGTCCAAATGAGGCCCAGATGGAGCATATTCACTAGGTCCAGGTGAGGCCCAGTTGAGGACCAGAATCACCAGATCTGGTTGAGCCCTAGAGGGATTCCAGAACCACCTGGTCCAGGTGACATCCAGATGGGGACCAGAGTCACCAGGTCAGGGTGAGGCCCAGAGAGGTTCAAGAGTCATCATGTTCAGGAGAGGCTCAGGTGTGGAACAGTGTCACCAGGTACAAAGGATGCCCAGGTGAGGACCAGAGTCACCAGGTCAGGGTGACGCCCAGATAGGATCAGAGTCACCAGTTCCAGGTGAGGCCAAGAAAGAGTCCACAGCAATCAGGTCCAGGTGGGGAACAAAGTCACCAGGACTGGGTGTGGCCCAGGTGGGGACCATATTCACCAGGTCCAGGTGATTCCCAGGTGGTGACCAGAGTTACCAGTTCCGGGTGAGGACCAGGTAAGGACCAGATTCACCAGGTCCAAGTGAGGAACACGTGGGGACCTGCGTCACCGGTATGGGTGAGGCCCAGATGGCAACCCCACTCACCAGGTCCAGGGGAGGCCAACCTTCGGGCCATGCAGAGGAACCGTGTCCCGATTATGCCCAGGTAGGGACCAGAGTTACGAGTTGCAGGTGAGGCCCTAATGGGGACCGGACTCACCAGATCTAGGAGAGGTCCAGGTGGGGACCAGAGTCACCAGATCCAGGTGAGGTCCATGTTGGAAAGAGAATCACCAGGTCCAGGAGAGGCCCAGGTGGGGACCAGAGTCACCAGATCCAGGTGAAGCCCAGGTGGGGACCAGAGTCACGAGGTCCAGATGCGACCCAGGTGAGGACCCGTGTTACCAGGTACACGTGAGGCCCCTGTGTGGATCAGAGGCAACAGGTTCATGTGAGGCCGGCGGGGACCATGGTCAACAGGTCTATTGAGGCCCAGGTGTGGAACACAGTAACCAGGTCCACGTGAGTTCCCTGTGGTGACAAGAGTCACCAGGTCCCTGTGAGGCCCATGAGGGCACCAGGATCACCATGTCCAGGGGAGGCCCTTGAAAGAACTAGAGTCAACAGTTCGAGGTCAGGCGAGGGGGCAACCATGGTCAGCAGTTCCAAGGAAGGCCAAAGTGGGGTTCACAGTCACTAGGGCAGGGTGAGATCCAGAGGGGGACCAGAGTCACTTGGTCCAGGTGAGGTCCAGTTGTGGAACACAATGACCGGGTCCCAATTTTGCCCAGTTGAGGACCATGGTCAACAGGGCCAGGCGAGGCCCAGATGGGGACCGGAGTCCCCAAATCCAGGTGAAGCCCAGGTGGGGACCACAGTCTCCAGATCCACAGTAGTCTCAGGTGCAGACCAGAATCACCAGGTCCAGGTGAGGTGCAGGTGGCAACCACACTCACCAGGTCCCGGTGAGGCCCTGGTGGGGACCAGAGACACGAGGTACCTGAGAAGCTAGAAACACTGCAGCCACCAGGTCCACATGATGTCCATGTGGGAACGAGAATCACCAGTTACAGGTGAGGACCAGGCGGGGATCCGACTCACCATGTCCAGGTGAGACCCAAGTGGGCACCATGTCACCATGTCCAGGTGTGGCCCAGGTGAAGACCAGAGTTAATAGGTCCGGGTGGGTCACTGTTAGTGAACAGTGTAACCATATCCTGATGCTACCCAGGTGGGTACCAGAGACACCAGGTCCTGGTGAGTCCCAGGTGGGACCGGAGACATGAGGTCCAGGTGAGGTCCCGATGGGAACCACAGTCACCAGGTCAGGTTAGGCCATGCTTAGGATCAGAGTCACGAGTTACAGGTGAGGCCCAGGTGGAGCCAGAGTCACCTGGTACAGAAGAGGCCAAAGTCAGGACCAGAGTTACCAGGATCAGGTCAGTCCCAGTGGGGAATAGAGTAACCATGTCCCGATGATGCCCAAGTAGAACCCGAGTCACCACGTCCAGATGAGGCGGAGGTGGGGAGCATATTCAATAGGTTCCGGTGAGGCCCAGTTGAAGACCAGATGCCCCCGGGCTAGTTTAGGCCCAGAGGGGTACCAGATTCACCTGGTCTAGGTGACATCCAGATGGGGACCAGAGTCACCATGTCAGGCTGTGGCCCAGAGGGGATCCGGAATCATCATGTCCAGGTGAGTCTCAGGTGTGGAACAGAGTATCCAGGTCATAATGGTCCACAGGTGAGGACCAGAGTCACCAGATCTGGGTGAGGCCCAGTTAGGATCAGAGTCACCAGTTCTAGGTGAGGCCAAGAAGGAGTCCACAGCAATCAGGTCCAGGTGGAGAACAAAGTCACCAGGACTGGGTGAGGCCCAGATGGGGACCAGATTCACCAGGTCCAGGTGATTCCCAGGTTGTGACCAGAGTTACCAGTTCCGGGTGAGCACCATGTAAGGACCAGATTCACAAGGTCCAAGTGAGGCCCACGTGGGAACCTGAGTCACCAGGTATGGGTGAGGCCCAGGTGACAACCCCACTCAACAGGTCCAGGTGAGGCCACCTGCAGGCCATACAGAGGAACCATGTCCCGATGATGCCCAGGTAGGGACAGGACTTACCATGTCCAGGTGAGGCCAACCTGCAGGCCATGCTGTGGAACCATGTCCCGATGATGCCCAGGTAGGGACCAGAGTCACCAGGTGCAAATGAGGCCCAGATGGAGCATATTCACTAGGTCCTGGTGAGGCCCAGTTGAAGACCAGAGTCACCAGATCTGGTTGAGGACTATCGGGGTACAGAATCACCTGTTCCAGGTGACATCCAGATGGGGACCAGCCTCACAAGGTCAGGGTGAGTCCCAGAGAGGTTCCAGAGTCATCATGTCCAGGTGAGGCTCAGGTTGGAACAGAGTCACCAGGGACCAATGATGCCCAGTTTAGGGTCAGAGTCAGCAGGTCTGGGTGACGCCCAGATAGGATCAGAGTCACCTGTTCCAGGTGAGTCCAAGAAAGAGTCCACAGCAATCAGGTCCACGTGTGGAATGAAGTCACCAGGACAGGGTGAGGCCCAGATGGGGACCAGATTCACCAGGTGTAGGTGAGGCCCAGGTGGTGACCAGGGTCCCCGGGTCTGGGAGAGGACCAGGTAAGGAGCAGATTCACCAGGTCCAAGATGCCCACGTGGGGACCTGAGTCACCAGGTATGGGTGAGGCCCAGATGGCCACCCCACTCAGCAGGTCCCGGTGAGGCCAACCTGCAGGTCAGAGTCACCAGATCCACGTGAGGCCCCAGTGGGGACCGGAGTCACCAGGGATATATGAGTCTAAAAGAACACCACAGCCACCAGGTCCAAGTGTGGTTCATGTGGGAACAAGAGTCACCAGGGCCAGGTGAGACCCAGGTGTGGACCACAGTCACCAGGTCCAGATTGAGGCCTAGGAGGGGGGACCAGAATCATCAGGACCAGTTGAGGCCAAAGTGTGGAGCAAAGTTATCATGTCCAGATGAGGCCCAGGTGGGGAACAGTGTATCCATGTCCCATTGATGCCAGGTGGGAAAAGAGTCACAGGTCCAGACGAGGCCTGAGTGAGGAGTAGATTCACCAGGTCTTGTTGAGGCCCAGTTGAGGACCAGTGTCCCCAACTCCGGGTGAGTCCCAGAAGGGGACCCGAGTCACGCGGTTCTGGTGATATCCAGGTGGGGACCAGAGTCACCACGTCAGGGTGAGGCCCAGAGTGGGACGAGAATCACTAGGTCCAAGTGAGGCCCTGATGTGGAAGTGAGAAACCAGGTCCCATGATGCCCATATGAGGACCTGAGTCACCAGGTCCAGGTGAGCTCCCTGTGGGAACCAGTCACCTCTTCCAGGTGAGGCTCAGGTGGGACCACATTCCCCGGTCCAGGTGAGGCCCAGGTATATAACAGAGTATCCAGCTCCCAATGATGCCGAAGTAAGGACCAGAGTCAAAAGGTACAGGAGAGGCCCAAATATTGTTCAGAGTCATTGTGTTCCAAGTGAGGCCAGTTGGAGACCACAGGAACCAGGTCCAGGAGAGCCCCATATGGGAACCAGAGCCACCAGATCCAGGTGAGGTCAAGGTGGGACCACAGTCACAAGGTCCAGGTGAGGCACAGGTGGCAACAGGATTCACCAAGTCCAGGTGAGGACCAGGTGGGGAACAGTCACCAGATCCAGGTGAGGACCAGCTAAGGACCAGATTCACCAGACCCTAGTGAACCCCAAGGGGTGACCAGAGTCAACAGGTAAGGGTGAGGCCCAGAATGGAACGAGAGTAACCAGTTTAGTTTGAGGCCCAGAATGGAACCAGAAGTCCCTGGTCAAAGTGAGGCACAGGTGTGGAATACAGTATCCAGAGTGAGGATCATTGGGTCCATCACCCATTGATGCCTGGGTGAGGACCAGAGGAACTAAGGCCATGCAGGCCCAGATGGGGAACAGAATCACTACGTCCTGGTGAGGCATAGAATAAGACCACAGTCAGCAGTATCAGGTGGGCCCCTTGTGGGAACCAGAGCCACTTTAACCAGCTGAGTCCCAGGTACATGAGAGGCACACGTGAGGACCAGATTCATCAGGTCCAATTGAGACATAGCTGGGGACAAGAGTCACCAGGTCTGGGTGCGGCCTAGGTGGGGCAAGATTCAGCAGTTCTGAGTTAGGTCTAAGTGGGGACGAGAGACACCAAGTCCAGGTGAGGCCAAACTGAGGACCAGAGTCATCAGATCACATGAGGTCCATGTTGGAAAGGAGTCACCAGGTCCAGGAGAGGTCCTGGGGAGGACCAGAGTCACCAGATCCAGGTGAAGTCCAGGTGGGGACCAGAGTCACTAGGTCCAGATGAGGCCCAGGTGAGGACCAGAGTTACGAGGTACACGTGAGGCCCCAGTGGGGATCAGAGGCAACATGTCCATGTGAGTCTGGCTTGGGGACCATGGTCAACAGGTCTACTTGAGGCCCAGGTGTGGAACACAGTAAGCAGGTCCCGGTGAGTCCCCGGTGGTGACAAGAGTCACCACGTCCAGGTGAGGCCCAGGTGGGGACCAGGATCACCAGGTCCAGGGGAGGCCCTTGAAAGGACCAGAGTCAACAGTTCGAGGTCAGGCGCAGGTGGCAACCAGGGTCAGCAGGTCCAAGTCAGGCCAAAGTGGGGTTCACAGTGACACCCAGAGGGGTACCAGAGTCACTTGGTCCAGGTGAGGCCACTTGTGGAACACAGTCACCGGGTCCCAATTTTGCCCAGTTGAGGACAACCCCACTCACCAGGTCCAGGTGAGGCCAACCTGCAGGCCATGCCGTGGAACCATATCCCGATGATGCCCAGGTAGGGACCAGAGTCACCAGGTCCAAATGAGGCCCAGATGGGGTATATTCACTAGGTCCAGGTGAGGCCCAGTTGAGGACCAGAGTCACCAGATCACCTTGAGCCCTAGAGGGGTACCAGAATCACGTGGTCCAATTGACATCCAGATGGGGACCAGAGTCACCAGGTCAGAGTGAGTCCCAGAGAGGTTCCAGAGTCATCATGTCCAGGTGAGGCTCAGGTGTGGAACAGAGTAACCAGGTATCAATGATGCCCAGGTGAGGACCAGAGTCACCAGATGTGGGAGACGCACAATAGGATCAGAGTCACCAGTTCCAGGTGAGGCCAAGAAAGAGTCCACAGCAATCAGGTGCATGTGGGAACAAAGTCACCAGGACTGGGTGAGGCCCAGATGTGGACTAGATTCACCAGTTCCTGGTGAGGCCCAGGTGGTGACCAGAGTCCCCGGGTGTGGGAGAGGACCAGGTAACGCCCAGATTCACCAGGTCCAAGAGACCAACGTGAGGACCTGAATCAACATGTGTGGGTGAGGCCCAGGTGGCAACCCCACTCACCAGGTCCAGGTGAGGCCAACCTGCAGGCCAGAGTCACCAGATGCAGGTGAGGCCCTTGTGGGTACCGGACTCACCAGGTAAATGTGAGTCTACAAGAACACCACAGTCATCAGGTCCAGCTGTGGTTCATGTGGGAACGAGAGTCACCAGGTCCAGGTGAAACCCAGGTGGGGACCACAGTCACCAGGTCCTGATTGAGGCCTAGGTGGGGGGACCAGAGTGATCAGGAACAGTTGAGGCCAAAGTGCGGAGCAAAGTTATCATGTCCAGGTGAGGCCCAGGTGGGGAACAGAGTAACCATGTCCCATTGATGCCAGGTGGGAAAAGAGTCAGAAGGTCCAGACGAGGCATAAGTGAGGAGTAGATTCATGAGGTCCTTTAGAGGCTCAGTTGAGGAACAGTGTCCCCATATCCGGGTGAGTCCCAGAGGGGGACCAGAGTCACCCACTTCTGGTGATATCTTCGTGGGGACCAGAGTTACCACGTCAGGGTGAGGCCCAGAGTGGGACGAGAACCACTAGGTCCAGGTGAGGCTGCGATGTGGAACTGAGAAACCAGGTCCCATGATGCACATATAAGGACCTGAGTCACCAGGTCCAGGTGAGGTCCCTGTGGGAACCAGTCACCTCGTCCAGGTGAGGCCCAGGTGTGACCACAGTGACCAGGTCAAGGTGAGGCCCAGGTATATAAGAGAGTATCCAGGTCTCAATGATGCCCAGGTAAGCACCAGAGTCAACAGGTGCAGGAGAGGCCCAAATATGGATCAGAGTCATTGAGTTCCAGGTGAGGCCAGATGGAGACCACAGAAACCAGGTCCAGTAGAGCCCCATATGGGAACCAGAGCCACCAGATCCAGGTAAGGTCCAGGTGGGACCACAGTCACAAGGTCCAGTTGAGGCGCAGGTGGCAACAAGACTCACCAAGTACAGGAGAGGCCCAGGTGGCGACCAGTCACCAGATCCAGGTTCGGACAATTAAGGACCAGATTCACCAGGCCCAACTAAGCCCAAGGGGTGACCAGAGTCACCAGGTAAGGGTGAGGCCCAGAGGGGATCCAGTTAACCAGTTTAGTTTGGGGCCCAGAATGGGACCAGAGGTCCCTGGTCAAAGTGAGGCCCAGGTGTGGAATAGAGTATCCAGGTCCCAATGATGCCTGGGTGTGGACCAGAGTCACTAGGGCCATGCAGGCCCAGATGGGGAACAGAATCACTAGGTCCTGGTGAGGCATAGAATAAGAACACAGTCACCAGTATCAGGTGAGCCCCTTGTGGGAAACAGAGCCACTCTATCCAGCTGAGTCCGAGTTCCATGTGTGGCCCACGTGAGGACCAGATTCATCAGGTCGAATTGAGGTATAGCTGGGGACAAGAGTCCCCAAGTTTGGGTGCGGCCTAGGTGGGGTAAGATTCAGCAGTTCTGCGTTAGGTCAAAGTGGGGACAAAGAAATCAGGTCCAAGGGAGGCCAAACTGAGGACCAGAGTCAACAGATCCAGGTGAGGTCATGTTGGAAAGAGAGTCACCAGGTCCCGGAGAGGTCCAGGTGGGGACCAGAGTCACCAGATCCAGGTGATTCCCAGTTGTGGACCAGAGTCACCAGATCCACCTGAAGCCCTGATGGGGACCAGACTCACTAGGTCCAGATGAGTCCCAGGTGAGGACCAGAGTAACCAGGTACACGTGAGCTCCGGTTTTGATCAGAGGCAACAGGTCCATGTGAGGCCGGCTTGGGGACAATGGTCAACAGGTCTACTTGAGGCCCAGGTATGGAACACAGTAAGCAGGTCCAAGTGAGTCCCCGGTGATGACAAGAGTCACCACGTCCAGGTGAGGCCCAGGTGGAGACCAGGATCACCAGGTACAGGGGAGGGCCTTGAAAGAACCAGAGTCAACAGTTCGAGGTCAAGCGCAGGTGGCAAACAGGATCAGCAGGTCCAAGTCAGGCCAAAGTGGGGTTCACATTCACTAGGGCACGGTGAGACCCAGAGGGGGACCAGAGTAACCTGGTCGAGGTGAGGTCCAGTTGTGGAACACAGTCACCGAGTCCCAATTTTGCCCAGTTGAAGACCATGGTCAACAGGGCCAGGTGAGGCCCAGATGGGGACTGGAGTCAAATATCCAGGTGAAGCCCAGGTGGGGACCACAGTCAACAGATCCAGGGTAGTCTCAGTTGCAGACCAGAATCACCATGTCCAGGTGTGGCCCAGGTGAAGAGCAGAGTTAATAGGTCCGGCTGGGTCACTGTTAGTGAAGAGTGTAACCATATCCTGATGCTATCCACGTGGGTACCAGAGACACAAGGTCCTCGTGAGTGCCAGGTGGGACCGGAGACATGAGGTCCAGGTGAGGTCCCGATGGGTTCCCCAGTCACCAGGTCAGGTGAGGCCATGCTTAGGATCAGAGTCACCAGGTACAGGTGAAGCCCAGGTGGAGACAGAGTCACCTGGTACAGAAGAGGCCAAAGTCAGGACCAGAGTTACCAGGATCAGGTCAGTCCCAGTGGGGAATAGAGTAACCATGTCCCGATGATGCCCAAGTAGAACCAGAGTCACCAGGTCCAGATGAGGCGCAGGTTTGGAGCATGTTCACTAGGTCCCGGTGAGGCCCAGTTGAGGACCAGAGTCACCAGGTCAAGTTGAGGCCTAGAGTGGTACCAGATTCACCTGGTCTAGGTGACATCCAGATGGGGACCAGAGTCACCATGTCAGGGTGAGGCCCAGAGGGGTTCCAGAGTCATCATGTCCAGGTGAGGCTGAGGTTTGGAACAAAGTATCCAGGTCATAAAGGTCCACAGGTGAGGACCAGAGTCACCAGATCTGGGGGAGGCCCACTTAGGATCAGAGTCACCAGTTCCAGGTGAGGCCAAGAAGGAGTCCACAGCAATCAGGTTCAGGTGGGGAACAAAGTCACCAGGACAGGGTGAGGCCCAGATTGGGACCAGATTCACCAGACCCATGTGATTCCCAGGTGGTGACCAGACCTACCAGTTCCGGGTGAGGACCAGGTAAGGACCAGATTCACCAGGTCAAGAGAAGCCCACGTGGGGACCTGTGTCACCAGGTATGGTTGAGGCCCAGTTAGCAACCCCACTCACCAGGTCCAGGTCAGGCAAGTATTCGGCCCTTGCAGAGGAACCGTGTCCCGATGATGCGCAGGTAGGGACCAGAGTTACCAGGTCCACGTGAGGCCAACCTGCATGCCATGCAGTGGAACCATGTCCCGATGATGCCCAGGGAGGGACCAGAGTAACCAGGTCCAAATGAGGCCCAGATGGAGCATATTAACAAGGTCCAGGTGAGGCCCAGTTGAGGACCAGAGTCACCAGAACTTGTTGTGGCCTAGAGGGATACCAGAATCACCTATCCAGGTGATATCCAGATGGGGACCAGAGACACCAGGTCAGGGTGAAGCCCAGAGAGGTTCCAGAGTCATCATGTCCAGGTGAGGCTCAGGTGTGGAACAGAGTAACCAGGTATCAATGATGCCCAGGTGAGGACCAGAGTCACCAGGTCTGTGTGACGCACAGATAGGATCAGAGTCACCAGTTTCAGGTGAGGCCAAGAAAGAGTCCACAGCAATCAGTTCCAGGTGGGGAACAAAGTCACCAGGACTGGGTGAGGCCCAGATGGGGACCAGATTCACCAGGTCCAGGTAAGGCCCAGGTGGTGACCAGAGTCCCTGTGTCTGGGAGAGGACAAGGTAAGGACCAGATTCACCAGGTCCAAGTGAGGCCCACGTGGGGACCTGAGTCACCAGGTATGGGTTAGGCCCAGGTGGCTACCCCACTCACCAGGTCCAGGTGAGGCCAACCTGCATGCCAGAGTCACCAGATCCAGGTGAGGCCCTAGTCAGGACCGGAGTCACCAGGTAAATGTGAGTCTACAAGAACACCACATCCACCAGGTCCAGGTGTGGCTCATGTGGGAACGAGTGTCACCAGGTCCAGGTGAGACCTAGGTGGGGACCACAGTCATCAGGTCCAGATTGAGGGCGAGTTGGGTAGACCAGAATCATCAGGACCAGTTGAGGCCAAAGTGTGGAGCAAAGTTATCATGTCCAGGTGTGGCCCAGGTGGGGAACAGAGTAACCATGTCCCATTGATGCCAGGTGGGAAAAGAGTCACTAGGTCCAGACGAGGCCGAAGTCAGGAGTAGATTCACCAGGTCCTGTGGAGGCCCAGTTGAGGACCAGTGTCCCCAGCTCCGGGTGAGTCCCAGAGGGGGACCAGAGTCACCCGGTTCTGGTGATATCCAGGTGGGGACCAGAGTCACCACGTCAGGGTGAGGCCCAGAGCGGGACGAGAATCACTAGGTTAAGGTGCGGCCCCAATGTGGAACTGAGAAACCAGGTCCCATGATGCCCATATGAGGACCTGAGTCACCAGGTCCAGGTGAGGTCCCTGTGGGAACCAGTCACCTCGTCCAGGTGAGGCCCAGGTGGGACCACAGTCACCAGGTCCAGGTGAGGACCAGGTATATGAGAGTATCCAGGTCCCAATGATGCCCAGGTAAGGACCAGAGTCAACAGGTCCAGGAGAGGCCCAAATATGGATCAGAGTCATTGTGTTCCATGTGAGGCCTGATGGAGACCATAGGAACCAGGTCTAGGAGAGCCCCATATGTGAAGCAGAGCCACCAGATCCTGGTGAAGTCCAGGTGGGACAACAGTCAGAAGATCCAGGAGAGGCGCAGGTGGCAACAGGGTTCACCAAGTCCACGTGAGGCCCTGGTGGCAACCAGTCACCAGATCCAGGTGCGGACCAGCTAAGGACCAGATTCACCTGGCCCAAGTGAAGCCCAAGGGGTGACCAGAGTCACCAGGTAAGGGTGAGGCCCAGAGGGGGAACCAGAGTAACCAGTTTAGTTTGAGGCCAAGAATGGGACCAGAGGTCCCTGGTCAAAGTGAGGCCCAGGTGTGGAATCGAGTATCCAGGTCCCAATGATGCCTGGGTGAGGACCAGAGTCACTAGGGCCATGCAGGCCCAGATGGGGAACAGAATCAATAGGTCCTGGCGAGGCATAGAATAAGACCAGAGTCACCAGTTTTAGGTGAACCTTTGTGGGAACAAGAGCCACTCTATCCAGCTGAGTCCCAAGTCCTTGTGAGGCCCACGTGAGGACCAGATTCATCAGGTCGAATTGAGGCATAGCTGGGGACAAGAGTCACCAAGTCTGGGTGCGGTCTAGGTGGGGCAAGATTCAGCAGTTCTGAGTTAGGTCAAAGTGGGGACGAGAGAGGCCAGGTCCAAGTGAGGCCAAACTGAGGACCAGAATCACCAGTTCCAGGTGAGGTCCATGTTGGAAAGAGAGTCACCAGGTCCAGGAGAGGTCCAGGTGTGGACCAGAGTCACCAGATCCAAGTGAAGTCCAGGTGGGGACCAGAGTCACCAGATCCAGGTGAAGCCCAGGTGGGGACCAGAGTCACTAGGTCCAGATTAGGCCCAGGTGAGGACCAGAGTTACCAGGTACACGTGAGGCCCCGGTGGGTATCAGAGGCAACAGGTCCATGTTAGGCCGGCATGGGGACCAAGGTCAACACGTCTACTTGAGGCCCAGGTGTGGAACACAGTAAGCAGGTCCAGGTGAGTCCCCGGTGGTGACAAGAGTCACCACGTCCAAGTGAGGCCCAGGTGGGGACCAGGATCACCAGGTCCAGAGGAGTCCCTTGAAAGAACCAGAGTCAACTGTTCAAGGTCAGGCGCAGGTGGCAACCAGGGTCAGCAGGACCAAGTCAGGCCAAAGTGGGGTTCACAGTCACTAGGGCACGGTGAGACCCAAAGTTGGACCAGAGTCACCTAGTCCAGGTGAGGTCCAGTTGTGGAACACAGTCACCGGGTCCCAATTTTGCGCAGTTGAGGAATATGGTCAACAGGGCCAGGTGAGGCCCAGATGGAGACAGGAGTCCCCAAATCCAGGTGAAGCCCAGGTGCGGACCACAGTCACCAGATCCAGGGTAGTCTCAGATGCAGACCAGAATCACCAGGTCCAGGTGAGGTGCCGGGGGCAACCACACTCACCAGGTCCCGGTGAGGCCCTGGTGGGGATCAGGGTCACGAAGTACATGAGAAGCTAGAAACACTGCAGACACCAGGTCCACATGATGTCCATGTGGGAACGAGAATCCCCAGTTACAGGTGAGGACCAGGTGGGGATCTGACTCACCATGTTCAGGTGAGACCCAGGTGGGAACCAGTGTCACCATGTCCAGGTGTGGCCCAGGTGAAGACCAGAGTTAATAGGTCCGGCTGGGTCACTGTTAGTGAACAGTGTAACCATATCCTGATGCTACCCAGGTGGGTACCAGAGACACCAGGTCCTGGTGAGGACCAGGTGGGACCGGAGACATGAGGTCCAGGTGAGGTCACGATGGGAACCACCGTCACCAGGTCAGGTGAGGCGATGCTTAGGATCAGAATCACCAGTTACAGGTGAGGCCCAGGTGGAGCCAGAGTCACCTGGTACAGAAGAGGCCAAAGTCAGGACCAGAGTTACCAGGATCAGGTTAATCCGAGTGGGGAATAGAATAACCATGACCCGATGATGCCCAGGTAGAACCAGAGTCACCAGGTCCAGATGAGGTGCAGGTGGGGAGCATATTCACTAGGTCCCGGTGACGCCCACTTGAGGACCAGAGTCACCAGGTCTAGTTGAGTGTTAGAGGGGTTCCAGATTCAGCTGGTCTAGGTGACATCCAGATGGGGACCAGAGTCACCATGTCAGAGTGACGCCCAGAAGGATTCCAGAGTCATCATGTCCAGGTAAGGCTCAGGTGTCGACCAGAGTATCCAGGTCATAATGGTCCACAGGTGAGAACCAGAGTCACCAGATCGGGTGAGGCCCAGGGAGGATCAGAGTCACCAGTTCCAGGTGAGGCCAAGAAGGAGTCCATAGCAATCATGTCCCGGTGGGGAAACATGGAATTCGATTCTTTTCGATTTGATTCTTTATGATTTTTTTCAACTCGATACAATTCGATTCTTTTTTTTATGATAGTCACAAAGAGAGAGAGAGAGAGCAGAGACACAGGCAGAGGGAGAAGCAGGCTCCATGCACCGGGAGCCCGATGTGGGATTCGATCCCGGGTCTCCAGGATCGCGCCCTGGGCCAAAGGCAGGCGCTAAACCGCTGCGCCACCCAGGGATCCCTCAATTCGATTCTTTTTTATTCGAATCTATTTGATTCTTTTTGATTCGATTTGATTCTATTCGAGTTTTTTCGATTTGATTCGATTAGTTCCTTTTCGATTTAATTCAATTCATTTCTTTTGATTCAATTCAATTCGATTCTTTTGGATTCGATTCTTTTGGATTCGAATCGAGTAGATTCTTTTCATTTCGATCGGATTCATTTCAATTCGATTCTTTTCGATTCGAATGTTTTCGAATCAATTCGATACTTTTTGATTCGATTCGATTCTTTTCGTGTCGATTTGATTCTTTTCGATTCGATTCTTTTCTATTTGAATCGATTCGATTCTTTTCATTTCGATTCAATTTGATTCAATTCGATTCTTTTCGATCAATTCAATTTGATTGTTTTCGATTTGATTCGATTCGATTCTTTTCTATTCTATTCAATTCGATTAGTTTCCATTCGATGATGCAATTGGATTCTTTTCGATTCGAGTCGATACGATTCGATTCTTTTTTGATTAGATACAATTCGATTCTTTTCGATTCGATTCGACTCGATTTCATTCTTTTTGATTCGATTCGACTAGAATTTAATCGACTGATTCAATTTGATTCTTTTCTTTTCGGTTCGATTCTTTTCTATTCGATTTTTTTCTATTCAATTCGAATATTTCAATTCGATTCGATTCAATTCGATTCTTTTCGTTTCAAATCGATTCGTTTCATTCGAGTCTTTTCAATTCGATTCTTTTCGATTCGATTCGATTTGATATTTTTAATTCGATACGAGTCTTTTCGATTCGATTGGATTAGTTTCAATTCGATTCTTTTCGATTCGAGTCTTTTTGATTCGATTCATTTCGATTCGATTCGATTCTTTTCAATTCGATTTGATGCTTTTCCATTTGATCTGATTTGTTTCATTTCGATTCTTTTCGATTCAATTCGATTCTTTTCGATTCCATTAAATTTGATTCGATTCTTTTCGATTCGATTAGATTCTTTTCGATTTGATTCCATTCAGTTCGATTCTTTTCTATTTTTTTTTTCATTTATTTATGATAGTCACACACACAGAGAGAGAGAGAGGCAGAGACACAGGCAGAGGGAGAAGCAGGCTCCATGCACCGGGAGCCTGACGTGGGATTCGATCCCGGGTCTCCAGGATCGCGCCCTGGGCCAAAGGCAGGCGCCAAACCGCTGCGCCACCCAGGGATCCCAGTTCGATTCTTTTCGATTCGATTGGATTCTTTTCGATTTGATTCACTTCTTTCGATTCGATTTGATTTGATTCTTTTCGATTCGATTCAATACGATTCTTTTCATTTCGATTCTAATCGATTCTCTTCGAATCAATTCCTTTCGATTCTATTCGATTTTTTTCGATTCTATTCTATTCGATTCATTTTGAATCATTTCGATTTGATTCTGTTCGAGTGGTTTCTATTAGATTATTTTCAATTTGATTCAATTCGATTCGAGTCTTTTTGATTCGAGTCTTTTCGACTCGATGCAATTCAATACGATTCTTTTAGATTCGATTCGATTCGATTGTTTTCGTTTCGATTCGACTTTTTTTGATTCGATTCTTTTCGATTCGATTGTTTTCAATTCGATTGATTCGATTCTTTTCAATTCTATGCTATTCAAAGCGATTCTTTTGTATTTGATTCGATTCGATTGTTTTCTTTTTGATTCGGTTCGATTCGTTTCTTTTCGATTCGATTCAATTCTTTTCGATTCGATTCTTTTCGATTCGATTTGATTCTTTTCGATTCGATTCTTTTCGGTTCGATTTGATTCTTTTCGATTCTATTCTATTCTTTTCTATTCCATTCGAATCGATTCGTTTTGATTGAATTCGATTCTTTTCGATTCGATTCAATTAAATTCTTTTCGATTGGATTCAATTTGTTTCGATTCGAATCAATTTGATTCTTTTCGATTGGATTCCATTCGATTCTTTTCGATTTGATTCAATTCGATTCTTTTCGATTCTATTCATTTCGATGATTTTCGTTGAGGTTAGATTCTTTTCGATTTGATTTTTTCGGTTCGAGTCGATTCATTTCGCTTATTTTGGTTAGGATCAATTTAATTCGATTCTTTGTGATTTGATTTGATTCTATTCGATTTCTTTCGATTCTATTCTATTCTTTTCGATTCTATTCCATTCAATCCGATTCTTTTCGATTCGATTCGATTGTTTTAGATTTGATTCCATTCTTTCGATTCTATTTGATATGATTCTTTTCGATTCGATTTGATACGATACTTTTTATTTTGATTCGAATCGATTCTCTTCGGTTCGATTCGTTTTGATTCTTTTCGATTCAATTCTATTCGAATTTTTTCGATTTGATTCGATTCGATTCTTTTAGATTCTACTTGATTTGTTTCTTTTCGATTCGTTTTGATTCGATTCTTTTTGATTCATGTCGATTCGATTCGATTCTTTTGTTTCGATTCGATTCTTTTCAATTCGAATCTTTTCGTTACATGGAATTCGATTCTTTTCGATTTGATTCTTTATGATTTTTTTCAACGCGATTCAATTCGATTCTTTTTTTAATGATAGTCACAGAGAGAGACAGAGAGGCAGAGACACAGGCAGAGGGAGAAGCAGGCTCCATGCACCAGGAGCCCGATGTGGGATTCGATCCCGGGTCTCCAGGATCCCGCCCTGGGCCAAAGGCAGGCGCTAAACCGCTGCGCCACACAGGGATCCCTCAATTCGATTCTTTTTTATTCGAAGCTATTCGATTCTTTTTTATTCGATTTGATTCTATTCGAGTTTTTTCGATTTGATTCGATTAGTTCCTTTTTGATTCAATTCAATTCATTTCTTTTGATTCAATTCAATTCGATTCTTTTGGATTCGATTCGATTCTTTTGGATTCGATTATTTTGGATTCGAATCGAGTAGATTCTTTTCATTTCGATCGGATTCATTTCAATTCGATTCTTTTCGATTCGAATGTTTTCGAATCAATTCTTTTTGATTCGATTCGATTCTTTTCGTGTCGATTTGATTCTTTTCGTTTCGATTCTTTTCTATTTGAATCGATTCGATTCTTTTCATTTCGATTCGATTTGATTCAATTCGATTCTTTTCGATCAATTCAATTTGATTGTTTTCGATTTGATTCGATTCGATTCTTTTCGATTCTATTCAATTCGATTAGTTTCCATTCGATGATGCAATGGGATTCTTTTCGATTCGAGTCGATACGATTCGATTCTTTTTGATTAGATACAATTTGATTCTTTTCGATTCGATTCGATTCTTTTCGATTCGATTCGACTCGATTTCATTCTTTTTGATTCGATTCGACTAGAATTTAATCGACTGATTCAATTTGATTCTTTTCTTTTCGGTTCGATTCTTTTCTATTCGATTTTTTTCTATTCAATTCGATTTGATTCGATTCGATTCTTTTCATTTCTAATCGATTCGTTTCAATTCGAGTCTTTTCAATTCGATTCTTTTCCATTCGATTCGATTTGATATTTTTAATTCGATTCGAGTCTTTTCGATTCGATTCGATTCTTTTCAATTCGATTCTTTTCGATTCGAGTCTTTTTGATTCGATTCATTTCGATTCGATTCGATTCTTTTCAATTCGATTTGATGCTTTTCCATTTGATCTGATTTGTTTCATTTCGATTCTTTTCGATTCAATTCGATTCTTTTCGATTCCATTAAATTTGTTTTGATTCTTTTCGATTCGATTAGATTCTTTTCGATTTGATTCCATTCAGTTCGATTCTTTTCGATTCGATTGGATTCTTTTCGATTTGATTCAATTCTTTGGATTCGATTTGATTTGATTCTTTTCGATTCGATTCATTACGATTCTTTTCATTTCGATTCTAATCGATTCTCTTCGATTCAATTCGTTTCGATTCGTTTCGATTTTTTTCGATTCTATTCTATTTGATTCATTTTGAATCATTTCGATTTGATTCTGTTCGAGTGGTTTCTATTAGATTCTTTTCGATTTGATTCAATTCGATTCGAGTCTTTTTGATTCGAGTCTTTTCGACTCGATTCAATTCAATACGATTCTTTTAGATTCGATTCGATTCGATTGTTTTCGTTTCGATTCGACTTTTTTTGATTCGATTCTTTTCGATTCGATTGTTTTCAATTCGATGGATTCGATTCTTTTCAATTCTATGCTATTCAAAGCGATTCTTTTGTATTTGATTCGATTCGATTGTTTTCGTTTGATTCGGTTCGATTCGTTTCTTTTCGATTCGATTCAATTCTTTTCGATTCGATTCTTTTCGATTCGATTTCATTCTTATCGATTCGATTCTATTCTTTTCTATTCCATTCGAATCGATTCGTTTCGATTGAATTCGATTCTTTTCGATTCGATTCAATTAGATTCTTTTCGATTGGATTCAATTTGTTTCGATTCGAATCAATTTGATTCTTTTCGATTGGATTCCATTCGATTCTTTTCGATTCTATTCATTTCGATTATTTTCGTTGAGATTAGATTCTTTTCGATTTGATTTTTTTCGGTTCGAGTCGATTCATTTCGCTTATTTTGGTTAGGATCAATTCAATTCGATTCTTTTTGATTTGATTTGATTCTCTTCGATTTCTTTCGATACTATTCTATTCTTTTCAATTCGATTCCATTCAATCCGATTCTTTTCGATTCGATTCGGTTGTTTTAGATTTGATTCCATTCTTTCGTTTATATTTGATATGATTCTTTTCGATTCGATTTGATACGATACTTTTTATTTTGATTCGAATCGATTCTCTTCGGTTCGATTCATTTTGATTCTTTTCGATTCAATTCTATTCGAATTTTGTCGATTTGATTCGACTCGATTCTTTTAGATTCTACTTGATTTGTTTCTTTTCGATTCCTTTTTTTTTCGATTCTTTTTGATTCATGTCGATTCGATTCGATTCCTTTGTTTCGATTCTATTCTTTTCAATTCGAATCTTTTGGTTACATGGAATTCGATTCTTTTCGATTTGATTCTTTATGATTTTTTTCAAAGCGATTCAATTCGATTCTTTTTTTTATGATAGTCACAGAGAGAGACAGAGAGGCGGAGACACAGGCAGAGGGAGAAGCAGGCTCCATGCACCAGGAGCCCGATGTGGGATTCGATCCCGGTCTCCAGGATCGCGCCCTGGGCCAAAGGCAGGCACTAAACCGCTGCGCCACCCAGGGATCTCTCAATTCGATTCTTTTTTATTCGAATCTATTCGATTCTTTTTGATTCGATTTGATTCTATTCGAGTTTTTTCGATTTGATTCGATTAGTTCCTTTTCGATTTAATTCAATTCATTTCTTTTGATTCAATTCAATTCGATTCTTTTGGATTCGATTCTTTTGGATTCGAATCGAGTAGATTCTTTTCATTTCGATCGGATTCATTTCAATTCGATTCTTTTCGATTCGAATGTTTTCGAATCAATTCGATACTTTTTGATTAGATTCGATTCTTTTCGTGTCGATTTGATTCTTTTCGATTCGATTCTTTTCTATTTGAATCGATTCGATTCTTTTCATTTCGATTCGATTTGATTCAATTCGATTCTTTTCGATCAATTCAATTTGATTGTTTTCGATTTGATTCGATTCGATTCTTTTCTATTCTATTCAATTCGATTAGTTTCCATTCGATGATGCAATTGCATTCTTTTCGATTCGAGTCGATACGATTCGATTCTTTTTTGATTAGATACAATTCGATTCTTTTCGATTCGATTCGACTCGATTTCATTCTTTTTGATTCGATTCGACTAGAATTTAATCGACTGATTCAATTTGATTCTTTTCGGTTCGATTCTTTTCTATTCGATTTTTTTCTATTCAATTCGAATATTTCAATTCGATTCGATTCAATTCGATTCTTTTCGTTTCAAATCGATTCGTTTCATTCGAGTCTTTTCACTTCGATTCTTTTCGATTCGATTCGATTTGATATTTTTAATTCGATACGAGTCTTTTCGATTCGATTCGATTCTTTTCAATTCGATTCTTTTCGATTCGAGTCTTTTTGATTCGATTCATTTCGATTCGATTCGATTCTTTTCAATTCGATTTGATGCTTTTCCATTTGATCTGATTTGTTTCATTTCGATTCTTTTCGATTCAATTCGATTCTTTTCGATTCCATTAAATTTGATTCGATTCTTTTCGATTCGATTAGATTCTTTTCGATTTGATTCCATTCAGTTCGATTCTTTTCGATTCGATTGGATTCTTTTCGATTTGATTCACTTCTTTCGATTCGATTTGATTTGATTCTTTTCGATTCGATTCAATACGATTCTTTTCATTTCGATTCTAATCGATTCTCTTCGAATCAATTCCTTTCGATTCTATTCGATTTTTTTCGATTCTATTCTATTCGATTCATTTTGAATCATTTCGATTTGATTCTGTTCGAGTGGTTTCTATTAGATTATTTTCAATTTGATTCAATTCGATTCGAGTCTTTTTGATTCGAGTCTTTTCGACTCGATGCAATTCAATACGATTCTTTTAGATTCGATTCGATTCGATTGTTTTCGTTTCGATTCGACTTTTTTTGATTCGATTCTTTTCGATTCGATTGTTTTCAATTCGATTGATTCGATTCTTTTCAATTCTATGCTATTCAAAGCGATTCTTTTGTATTTGATTCGATTCGATTGTTTTCCTTTTGATTCGGTTCGATTCGTTTCTTTTCGATTCGATTCAATTCATTTCGATTCGATTCTTTTCGATTCGATTTGATTCTTTTCGATTCGATTCTTTTCGGTTCGATTTGATTCTTTTCGATTCTATTCTATTCTTTTCTATTCCATTCGAATCGATTCGTTTTGATTGAATTCGATTCTTTTCGATTCGATTCAATTAAATTCTTTTCGATTGGATTCAATTTGTTTCGATTCGAATCAATTTGATTCTTTTCGATTGGATTCCATTCGATTCTTTTCGATTTGATTCAATTCGATTCTTTTCGATTCTATTCATTTCGATGATTTTCGTTGAGGTTAGATTCTTTTCGATTTGATTTTTTCGGTTCGAGTCGATTCATTTCGCTTATTTTGGTTAGGATCAAATTAATTCGATTCTTTGTGATTTGATTTGATTCTATTCGATTTCTTTCGATTCTATTCTATTCTTTTCGATTCTATTCCATTCAATCCGATTCTTTTCGATTCGATTCGATTGTTTTAGATTTGATTCCATTCTTTCGATTCTATTTGATATGATTCTTTTCGATTCGATTTGATACGATACTTTTTATTTTGATTCGAATCGATTCTCTTCGGTTCGATTCGTTTTGATTCTTTTCGATTCAATTCTATTCGAATTTTTTCGATTTGATTCGATTCGATTCTTTTAGATTCTACTTGATTTGTTCTTTTTCGATTCGTTTTGATTCGATTCTTTTTGATTCATGTCGATTCGATTCGATTCTTTTGTTTCTTTTTTTATTTTTTATTTTTTTTTGATTCTTTTGTTTCGATTCGATTCTTTTCAATTCGAATCTTTTCGTTACATGGAATTCGATTCTTTTCGTTTGATTCTTTATGATTTTTTTCAACGCGATTCAATTCGATTCTTTTTTTATGATAGTCACAGAGAGAGAGAGAGGCAGAGACACAGGCAGAGGGAGTAGCAGGCTCGATGCACCGGGTGCCCGATGTGGGATTCGATCCCGGGTCTCCAGGAACGCGCCCTGGGCAAAGGCAGGCGCTAAACCGCTGCGCCACACAGGGATCCCTCAATTCGATTCTTTTTTATTCGAATCTATTCGATTCTTTTTGATTCGATTTGATTCTATTCGATTTTTTCGATTTGATTCGATTAGTTCCTTTTTGATTCAATTCAATTCATTTCTTTTGATTCAAATCAATTCGATTCTTTTGGATTCGATTCGATTCTCTTGGATTCGATCTTTTGGATTCGAATCGAGTAGATTCTTTTAATTTCGATCGGATTCATTTCAATTCGATTCTTTTCGATTCGAATGTTTTCGAATCAATTCGATACTTTTTGATTCGATTCGATTCTTTTCGTGTCGATTTGATTCTTTTCGATTCGATTCTTTTCTATTTGAATCGATTCGATTCTTTTCATTTTGATTCGATTTGATTCAATTCGATTCTTTTCGATCAATTCAATTTGATTGTTTTCGATTTGATTCGATTCGATTCTTTTCTATTCTATTCAATTCGATTATTTTCCATTCGATGAAGCAATTGGATTCTTTTCGATTCGATTCGATTCGATTCTTTTCGATTCGATTCGACTCGGTTTCATGCTTTTTGATTCGATTCGACTAAAATTTAATCGACTGATTCAATTTGATTCTTTTCTTTTCGGTTGGATTCTTTTCTATTCGATTTTTTTCTATTCATTAGTTTCTTTCAATTCAATTCGATTCGATTCGATTCGATTCAATTCAGTTCTTTTCGTTTCAAATCGATTCGTTTCAATTCGAGTCTTTTCAATTTGATGCTTTTCGATTCGGTTCGATTTGATATTTTTAATTTGATTCGAGTCTTTTCGATTCGATTCGATTCTTTTCAATTCGATTCTTTTCGATTCGAGTCTTTTTGATTCAATTCATTTCGATTCGATTCGATTCTTTTCAATCCGATTTGATGCTTTTCCATTTGATCTGATTTGTTTCATTTCGATTCTTTTCGATTCAATTCGATTCTTTTCGATTCCATTAAATTTGATTTGATTCTTTTCGATTCGATTAGATTCTTTTCGATTTGATTCCATTCAGTTCGATTCTTTTCGATTCGATTGGATTCTTTTCGATTTGATTCAATTCTTTCGATTCGATTTGATTTGATTCTTTTCGATTCGATTCAATACGATTCTTTTCATTTCGATTCTAATCGATTCTCTTCGATTCGTTTCGTTTCGATTCTATTCGATTTTTTCGATTCTATTCTATTTGATTCATTTTGAATCATTTCGATTTGATTCTGTTCGAGTGGTTTCTATTAGATTCTTTTCGATTTGATTCAATTCGATTCGAGTCTTTTTGATTCGAGTCTTTTCGACTCGATTCAATTCAATACGATTCTTTTAGATTCGATTCGATTCGATTGTTTTCGTTTCGATTCGACTTTTTTTGATTCGATTCTTTTCGATTCCATTGTTTTCAATTCGATGGATTCGATTCTTTTCAATTCTATGCTATTCAAAGCGATTCTTTTGTATTTGATTCGATTCGATTGTTTTCTTTTTGATTCGGTTCGATTCGTTTCTTTTCGATTCGATTCAATTCTTTTCGATTCGATTCTTTTCGATTCGATTTGATTCTTTTTGATTCGATTCTATTCTTTTCTATTCCATTCGAATCGAATCGTTTTGATTGAATTCGATTCTTTTCGATTCAATTAGATTCTTTTCGATTGGATTCAATTTGTTTCGATTCGAATCAATTTGATTCTTTTCGATTGGATTCCATTCGATTCTTTTCGATTTGATTCAATTCGATTCTTTTCGATTCTATTCATTTCGATGATTTTCGTTGAGATTAGATTCTTTTCATTTTGATTTTTTCGGTTCGAGTCGATTCATTTCGCTTATTTTGGTTAGGATCAATTCAATTCGATTCTTTTTGATTTGATTTGATTCTATTCGATTTCTTTCGATTCTATTCTATTCTATTCTTTTCTTTTCCATTCCGTTCAATTCGATTCTTTTCGATTCGATTCGATTGTTTTATATATGATTCCATTCTTTCGATTCTATTTGATATGATTCTTTTCGATTCGATTTGATACGATACTTTTTATTTTGATTCGAATCGATTCTCTTCGGTTCGATTCGTTTTGATTCTTTTCGATTCAATTCTATTCGAATTTTTTCGATTTGATTCGATTCGATTCTTTTAGATTCTACTTGATTTGTTTCTTTTCGATTCGTTTTGATTCGATTCTTTTTGATTCATGTCGATTCGATTCGATTCTTTTGTTTCGATTCGATTCTTTTCAATTCGAATCTTTTCGTTACATGGAATTCGATTCTTTTCGATTTGATTCTTTATGATTTTTTCAACGCGATTCAATTCGATTCTTTTTTTTATGATAGTCACAGAGACAGACACAGGCAGAGGGAGAAGCAGGCTCCATGCACCAGGAGCCCGATGTGAGATTCGATCCCGGGTCTCCAGGATCGCGCCCTGGGCCAAAGGCAGGCGCTAAACCGCTGCGCCACCCAGGGATCCCTCAATTCGATTCTTTTTTATTCGAAGCTATTCGATTCTTTTTGATTCGATTAGATTCTATTCGAGTTTTTTCGATTTGATTCGATTAGTTCCTTTTTGATTCAATTCAATTCATTTCTTTTGATTCAATTCAATTCGATTCTTTTGGATTCGATTCGATTCTTTTGGATTCGATTCTTTTGGATTCGAATCGAGTAGATTCTTTTCATTTCGATCGGATTCATTTCAATTCGATTCTTTTCGATTCGAATGTTTTCGAATCAATTCGATACTTTTTGATTCGATTCGATTCTTTTCGTGTCGATTTGATTCTTTTCGATTCGATTTTTTTCTATTTGAATCGATTCGATTCTTTTCATTTCGATTCGATTTGATTCAATTCGATTCCTTTCGATCAATTCAATTTGATTGTTTTCGATTTGATTCGATTCGATTCTTTTCGATTCTATTCAATTCGATTAGTTTCCATTCGATGATGCAATTGGATTCTTTTCGATTCGAGTCGATACGATTCGATTCTTTCGATTCGATTCGATTCTTTTCGATTCGATTCGACTCGATTTCATGCTTTTTGATTTGATTCGACTAGAATTTAATCGACTGATTCAATTTGATTCTTTTCTTTTGGGTTCGATTCTTTTCTATTCGATTTTTTTCTATTCAATTCGATTCTTCCAATTCAATTCGATTCGATTCGATTCTTTTCGTTTCAAATCGATTCGTTTCAATTCGAGTCTTTTCAATTCGATTCTTTGCGATTCGATTCGATTTGATATTTTTAATTCGATTCGAGTCTTTTCGATTCGATTCGATTCTTTTCAATTCGATTCTTTTCGATTCGAGTCTTTTTGAATCGATTCCTTTTGATTCGATTCGATTCTTGTCAATTCGATTTGATTCTTTTCCATTTGATCTGATTTGTTTCTTTTCGATTCTTTTCGATTCAATTCGATTCTTTTCGATTCCATTAAATTTGATTTGATTCTTTTCGATTCGATTAGATTCTTTTCGATTTGATTCCATTCAGTTCGATTCTTTTCGATTCGATTGGATTCTTTTCGATTTGATTCAATTCTTTCGATTCGATTTGATTTGATTCTTTTCGATTCGATTCAATACGATTCTTTTCATTTCGATTCTAATCGATTCTCTTCGATTCATTTCGTTTCGATTCGTTTCGATTCTATTCGATTTTTTTCGATTCTATTCTATTCGATTCATTTTGAATCATTTCGATTTGATTCTGTTCGAGTGGTTTCTATTAGATTCTTTTCGATTTGATTCAATTCGATTCGAGTCTTTTTGATTCGAGTCTTTTCGACTCGATTCAATTCAATACGATTCTTTTAGATTCGATTCGATTCGATTGTTTTCGTTTCGATTCGACTTTTTTTGATTCGATTCTTTTCGATTCGATTGTTTTCAATTCGATTGATTCGATTCTTTTCAATTCTATGCTATTCAAAGCGATTCTTTTGTATTTGATTCGATTCGATTGTTTTCGTTTGATTCGGTTCGATTCGTTTCTTTTCGATTCGATTCAATTCTTTTTGATTCGATTCTTTTCGATTCGATTTGATTCTTTTCGATTCTATTCTATTCTTTTCTATTCCATTCGAATCGATTCGTTTTGATTGAATTCGATTCTTTTCGATTCGATTCAATTAGATTCTTTTCGATTGGATTCAATTTGTTTCGATTCGAATCAATTTGATTCTTTTCGATTGGATTCCATTCGATTCTTTTCGATTTGATTCAATTCGATTCTTTTCGATTCTATTCATTTCGATGATTTTCGTTGAGGTTAGATTCTTTTCGATTTGATTTTTTTCGGTTCGAGTCGATTCATTTCGCTTATTTTGGTTAGGATCAATTCAATTCGATTCTTTTTGATTTGATTTGATTCTATTCGATTTCTTTCGATTCTATTCTATTCTTTTCGATTCGATTCCATTCAATCCGATTCTTTTCGATTCGATTCGATTGTTTTAGATTTGATTCCATTCTTTCGATTCTATTTGATATGATTCTTTTCGATTCGATTTGATACGATACTTTTTATTTTGATTCGAATCGATTCTCTTCGGTTCGATTCGTTTTGATTCTTTTCGATTCAATTCTATTCGAATTTTTTCGATTTGATTCGATTCGATTCTTTTAGATTCTACTTGATTTGTTTCTTTTCGATTCGTTTTGATTCGATTCTTTTTGATTCATGTCGATTCGATTCGATTCTTTTGTTTCGATTCTATTCTTTTCAATTCGAATCTTTTCGTTAAATGGAATTCGATTCTTTTCGATTTGATTCTTTATGATTTTCTTCAAGGCGATTCAATTCGATTCTTTTTTTTATGATAGTCACAGAGAGATAGAGAGGCAGAGACACAGGCAGAGGGAGAAGCAGGCTCCATGCACCAGGAGCCCGATGTGAGATTCGATCCCCGGTCTCCAGGATCGCGCCCTGGGCCAAAGGCAGGCGCTAAACCGCTGCGCCACCCAGGGATCCCTCAATTCGATTCTTTTTTATTCGAATCTATTCGATTCTTTTTGATTCGATTTGATTCTATTCGATTTTTTTCGATTTGATTCGATTAGTTCCTTTTTGATTCAATTCAATTCATTTCTTTTGATTCAATTCAATTCGATTCTTTTGGATTCGATTCGATTCTTTTGGATTCGATTATTTTGGATTCGAATCGAGTAGATTCTTTTCATTTCGATCGGATTCATTTCAATTCGATTTTTTTCGATTCGAATGTTTTCGAATCAATTCTTTTTGATTCGATTCGATTCTTTTCGTGTCGATTTGATTCTTTTCGTTTCGATTCTTTTCTATTTGAATCGATTCGATTCTTTTCATTTCGATTCGATGTGATTCAATTCGATTCTTTTCGATCAATTCAATTTGATTGTTTTCGATTTGATTCGATTCGATTCTTTTCGATTCTATTCAATTCGATTAGTTTCCATTCGATGATGCAATTGGATTCTTTTCGATTCGAGTCGATACGATTCGATTCTTTTTGATTAGATACAATTCGATTCTTTTCGATTCGATTCGATTCTTTTCGATTCGATTCGACTCGATTTCATTCTTTTTGATTCGATTCGACTAGAATTTAATCGACTGATTCTATTTGATTCTTTTCTTTTCGGTTCGATTCTTTTCTATTCGATTTTTTTCTATTCAAATCGATTTAATTCGATTCGATTCTTTTCATTTCTAATCGATTCGTTTCAATTCGAGTCTTTTCAATTCGATTCTTTTCGATTCGATTCGATTTGATATTTTTAATTCGATTCGAGTCTTTTCGATTCGATTCGATTCTTTTCAATTCGATTCTTTTCGATTCGAGTCTTTTTGATTCGATTCATTTCGATTCGATTCGATTCTTTTCAATTCGATTTGATGCTTTTCCATTTGATCTGATTTGTTTCATTTCGATTCTTTTCGATTCAATTCGATTCTTTTCGATTCCATTAAATTTGTTTTGATTCTTTTCGATTCGATTAGATTCTTTTCGATTTGATTCCATTCAGTTCGATTCTTTTCGATTCGATTGGATTCTTTTCGATTTGATTCAATTCTTTGGATTCGATTTGATTTGATTCTTTTCGGTTCGATTCAATACGATTCTTTTCATTTCGATTCTAATCGATTCTCTTCGATTCAATTCGTTTCGATTCGTTTCGATTCTATTCGAATTTTTTCGATTCTATTCTATTTGATTCATTTTGAATCATTTCGATTTGATTCTGTTCGAGTGGTTTCTATTAGATTCTTTTCGATTTGATTCAATTCGATTCGAGTCTTTTTGATTCGAGTCTTTTCGACTCGATTCAAATCAATACGATTCTTTTAGATTCGATTCGATTCGATTGTTTTCAATTCGATTGATTCTAGAGTGGTACCAGATTCACCTTGTCTAGGTGACATCCAGATGGGGACCAGAGTCACCTTGTCAGGCTGAGGCCCAGAGGGGATTAAGAGTCATCATGTCCAGGTGAGGCTCAGGTGTGGAACCGAGTATCCAGATCATAATGGTCCTCAGGTGAGGACCAGAGTCACCAGATCTGGGTGAGGCCCAGTTACGATCAAAGTCACAAGTTCCAGGTGAGGCCAAGAAGGAGTCCACAGCAATCAGGTCCAGGTGGGCAACAAATTCACCAGGACTGGGTGAGGCCCAGTTGGGGACCAGATTCACCAGGTCCAGGTGACTTCCAGGTGGTGACCAGACTTACCAGTTCCGGGTGAGGACCAGGTAAGCCCAAGATTCAACAGGTCCACGTGAGGCCCACGTGGGGACCTGTGTCACCAGGTATGTGTGAGGCCCAGGTGGCAACCCCACTCCCCAGGTCCAGGTGAGGCCAACCTGCAGGCCATGCTGTGGAACCATGTCCCGATGATGCCCAGGTAGGGACCAGACTCACCAGGTGCAAATGAGGCCCAGATGGAGCAAATTCACTAGGTCCAGGTGAGGCCCAGTTGAGGACCATAGTTACCAGATATTGCTGAGGCGTAGAAGGATACCAGAATCACCTGGTCCAGGTGACATCGAGATGGGGACCAGAGTCACCAGGTCAGGGTGAGGCCCAGACAGGTTCAAGAGTAATCATGTTCAGGTGAGGCTAGGTGTGGAACAGAGTCACCAGGTACCAAGGATGCCCAAGTGTTGACCAGAGTCACCAGGTCTGGGTGTCGCCCAGATAGGATCAGAGTCACCAGTTCCAGGTGAGGCCAAGAAAGAGTCCACAGCAATCAGGTCCAGGTGGGGAACAAAGTCAACAGGACTGGGTGAGGCCCAGTTGGGGAACAGATTCACCAGGTCCAGGTGAGGCCCAGGTGGTGACCAGAGTCCCCGGGTCTGGGGGAGTACCAGGTAAGGAGAAGATTCACCAGGTCCAAGAGGCCCCTGTGGGGACTGGAGTCACCAGGTATGGGTGAGGCCCAGGTAGCAACCCCACTCACCAGGTCCAGGTGAGGCCAAGCTGCAGGCCAGAGTCACCAGATACACGTGAGACCTTAGTGGGGACCGGAGTCACAAGGTAAAATTGACTCTACAACAACACCACCGTCACCAGGACCAGGTGTGATTCATGTGGGAACGAGAGTCACCAGGTCCACGTGAGACCCAGGTGGGGACCACAGTCACCAGGACCAGATTGAGGCCTAGGTGGGGAGCCAGAGTCATCAGGACCAGTTGAGGCCAAAGTGTGGAGCAAAGTTATCATGGCCAGCTGAGGCGCAGGTGGGGAACACAGTAACCATGTCCCATTGATGCCAGGTGGGAAAAGAGTCACAAGGTCTAGACGAGGCCTAAGTGAGGAGTAGATTCACCAGTCCTGTTGAGGCCCAGTTGAGGACCAATGTCCCCAGCTCTGGGTGAGTCCCAGAGGGGGAACAGAGTCACCCGGTTCTGGTGATATCCAGGTGGGGACCAGAGTCGCCACATCAGGGTGAGGCCCAGAGGGGGACGAGAATCACTATGTCCAGGTGAGGCCGCGATGTGGAACTGAGAAACCAGGTCTCATGATGCCCATGTGAGGACCTGAGTCACCAGGTCCAGGTGAGGTCCCTGTGGGAACGAGTCACCTCGTCCCGGTGAGGGCCAGGTGGGACCACAGTCACCAGGTCCAGGTGACGCCCAGTTATATAAGAGAGTATCCAGCTCAGAAAGATGCCCAGGTAAGGACCAGAGTCAACTGGTCCAGTAGAGGTACAAATATGGATCAGAGTCATTGTTTTTCAGGTGAGGCCAGATGGAGACCACAGGAACCAGGTCCAGGATACCCCCATATGGGAACCAGAGCCACCAGATCCAGGTGAGGTCCAGGTAGGACCACAGTCACAAGGTCCTGGTGAGGCGCAGGCGGCAACAGGATTCACCAAGTCCAGGTGAGGACCAGGCGGCGAATAGTCAACACATCCAGGTGCGGACCAGCTAAGGACCAGATTCACCAGGCCCAAGTGAAGCCCAAGGGGTGACCAGAGTCACCAGGTAAGGGTTAGGCCCAGAGGGGGAACCAGAGTAAC